>NC_139953.1:525000-590000 GCF_963454915.1 Gymnoscopelus microlampas | reverse complement strand
GGGGGGGGCAAATGGACCCTTATAGGTCTGCAACTAACTGTACACACACACACACACACACACACACACACACACACACACACACACACACACATAAATAGTGGAGATAAAGGCCATCCACACCAAGGACTATAACTATAACAATAACTATAAAGATATCGTTTTAAAACTTGTTGTAACTCCATGGCAGAGTCCACATGCCACAACTAATATAAGAAAAGACACTGGTGAGTTATCGTTATAGTCATAGATAGTCCATGGTCTGAACGGCCCTTATAAGCTATAAGCTAGCGTGCTAGCAGTGTCCACAAGAAATGTGCCACTGGTCAGTCCAGCAGTTTACGGGATTAGCTCCAAACACACACACACACACACACACACACACACACACACACACACACACACACACACACACACACACACACACACACACACTCTCACGAATGGCAAGCTGGCATGTACACAGACCCTCTTGTAGCCGGCTAGCCTCTTTCTGAGCCATGCCATAACAATTAACTGCTGTTGGGCAGAAACCTTATATTCATACTTCAACTTTTTAGGTTTGTTTTCATGAATCAATGCGTGTGTGCCGCGCTATGAGCTTGTATATCTGCTATTTTTGAAAAATATTTCAATATATATATATTTTTAAGCGAACATTTGTAACTCAAATCTTTGCTTCTGGGGGTTCCTGGAACAAAACATTTTGAGATGGGGGTCCACGGCCAAATACATATCAAAAAAGGTTTAATAAATATTAACAGTATGTTGCGATATATCAGTGGTGCTCCAACTTTTCCATGTCAAGGAGCAAGGACCCCCATCTCAAAATATTATGGGACCCGCCCATAAGCAAATATTGGAATTAAAAATGTTCACTTTAAAAAATATACATATATTCAAAGATTTGCACAAATTGTCAATATTTTTGAAAAATAGCAGATCTACAAGCACTCGGTGCCGCGCTATGAGCTTGTAGAACTGCTATTGTTTCTAGCATTGATCATGCTGGGAAAGGAGGTTTTATTTGACGATGTCAGATGATGACTCAGCAGATTGCAGACCACCTGAACCACTCATTCCTCTTTTGGGAGAAGTTTGATTCCCTGGAATCGGTATACGTTGACGAAGAATTGCTTTCATTTAGGACCTCAATGGAAACAAGACCGCAAGGACTTTCTTGGACAGATCTTTTAGTCGAAGTATTTTAAATGTAATTGTGCTGTTTTACATTTTTTGCCTAATAAAATATTCAATCAATAAAAAAAAAATCACCAAGATGAGCTTCTGCGGAAAGTCAACTGAATTTGCAAGCAACAAGCATCTTATAATTAGGACCTTTATTTCAATGTGAGAATGTGCACACGTTCTGTCGTCACATGCGTGACAAACTGTACTCGCTTGTCTGACTGACTCAAATGTCAAAGTGAGTCTAGAGTTCTGACTGAGGGGGAGGTCAGGGGTCATTCCACAGTTTTGGAGTCAGGAGGGAGAAGAGTCTAGTCTCCTGAGTCATATTTAGCCTATTTCCCTTTTGTATTTTCAGTAAGGAGTAATGGGGAACTCTTGTTTTATGATGTTTTATTGTAAATGCTTTTAGGATTTATTGATTTTGATTGAAAAAAGGAAGATAATATAACACACAGGTTATATTATCCTCGATGTAGTCGAAGACTTCAAATATATCGGTTTCTGAACTGCTTTAACGGAACAGGACCTGAAGGTCCGGAACGCACTTGCCAAACACGGGATGAGGAGAGTATGGACATCTAACATGGGAAAAAGGCTTAAGAGGCGGCTGTTCGTAGTTACAGTGGAGTCAGTACTGCTGTATGGGGCTGAGACATGGACCCTCACACTGGAGTCAGTACTGCTGTATGGAGCTGAGACATGGACCCTCACAGTGGAGTCAGTACTGCTGTGTGGAGCTGAGACATGGACCCTCACAGTGGAGTCAGTGCTGCTGTATGGGGCTGAGACATAGACCCTCAGAGTGGAGTCAGTACTGCTGTATGGGGCTGAGACATGAACCCTCACAGTGGAGTCAGTACTGCTGTATGGGGCTGAGACATGGACCCTCACAGTGGAGTCAGTACTGCTGTATGGGGCTGAGACATAGACCCTCAGAGTGGAGTCAGTACTGCAGTATGGGGCTGAGACATGGACCCTCACAGTGGAGTCAGTACTGCTGTATGGGGCTGAGACATGGACCCTCACAGCACAACAGGAAAGGGCCCTGGATGGAGTTTACACAAGAATGCTATGAATGGCACTAGGAGTCACATGGGCAGACCACATCAGAAATGTGGTCCTCTATGGGGACCTTCCATGGGTCACAGACCAGGTCAGAGAGAGAAGGATGAGGCTGACAGGGCACTGTGTCAGGCACCCGGAACTAGTGGCAAGCAAACTGACACTGTGGGAATAAGTGCACCTAAGTAGATGCACTGCGCAGTGGTGTAAAAAGTACTCAAATGTTTTAGTTAAGTAAAAGTATCAATACTGCAATATAGAAATACTCTGTTACAATTAAAAGTCCGGAATTCAAAATGTATTTGAGTAAAATTACAAAAGTATTGGCATCAAAATGTGCTTAACGTACCAAAAGTATAAGTACTCATTAGGCAGAATGTCCTATTTCAAGTTTTCAAATGTATACAAATCCTTTGAAAACAGCTGATTTACAAGCTCACAATGTGTCGCATCACGACGCATTGTGAGCTTGTAGATCAGCTATTTTCAAATGGTCCAAATGTATTTTCAGCTGAAGTGGTTAATGTATGTTTTGTGATAATAATCTAAATCTAGTCGTAACTAGTAATACATGTAGTGGAGTAAAAGTATTTGGATCCGCGATGTAGTGGAGTGGAGTAGAAGTAAAAGTATTGCAAATTGGAAATACTCAAGTAAAGTACAAATACCTCAAAATTTTACTTAAGTACAGTACTTAAGACTGAGGCGCAACAGTGGAGCTAACAACACTAGTCCGCATTCTTGCATCGCATTGCATTTAACAGGGATTGCAGACACTTTCTGCTGTTTTCATGTTATCACTACTATCGTACTATGTTATGATATACATTATGTCTGACATTATGTCTGACATGGTAACCGGAGTAGTGGGATGTCGGAATGGAAGGCCATTCCGACATCCCACTACTCCGACTACATGGCTTCCGCGTGCAGTTAGGGTTAGGGTTAGGTATAGGGTTAGTAACCGTCGGAAAGGCGACATGTCGGAAAGCGTAACCGTCTGACATCATGGACCATGTTCTCACTTTTACATCTATTGGATATGATCTGTTTTATTTCATTTCAAGTGAACCTGTAACCATGTCACAACTACCCTCGGATCAGGAGCATTATACCAAATTAATCACACCTGTGGGTGCGACGACACCCTATAAGTGCGTCACGCACCCACACACTCTCCCTCTTTCTTCCTCCTGGTCGGTAAGAGCTTATACCAGCTTTTGATTTGACTTTGATTCCTCACGGTGCTGGATGCCTACTCTGGGCTGCCTTATATGTGGCACCCCCTTGGCGTGCCATGAGGTTGTCTCATCGTCTGTATTGTTTGTTTGAACTCACATGCCAGTTTGTTGGTAAGTGAGTAACATTTCCTCCTGCTAGCATAGCCTAGCAGCACTCCACAGCACTGGAGTAGGCTTGTGTTAGCCTAAATCTGCTGTTTAATGAATTGCATTTTTATTGCATTTTTATGGCGCTTTTCTAAGTTCTAACTTACTCAAAGCGCTTTACAATGGTTCATTCATTCATGCATTTGTGTATTTGTTTACACTGACTGTTGTTTTTCTTTGTCATAACGCAGAAATGTAGTCCACCCTTGAATTGGGCTTGCATGTTACATTGCTGCATGTGTGTTTCTTATTTAAAGGACGACTTCGCCGATTTTCAACCTATCTTCATATAAATAGTCCTCACTATAAAATGGTACAATTTTTCTCTACTCTGTCTGTGTCTCAGAGGAGGGCTGTGGACAGTTCAGAGTCCCGTCTACCAGTGACATCATAAATGGGGAATCCAAGCTAATAGAAACTGCAGGCTTTCTATTCCTGGAAAGTTGCCATGCAATAAAAGAAGCCATTGTTCTCGTTTTAATAAAAATCTAAAAATGTGAAATCTTGTTGGAAAAAAAAAATCATGCCTAACGATGATGTCACTGGTAGACAGGTTTCTGGACTGTCCACAGTCCTCCTATGAGACACAGACCAAGTAGAAAAAGATTGTACCATTTTATCATGAGTATTAGTGAGGACCAACTATATGAAGATAGGTTGAAAATCGGTGAAGACGTCCTTTAACTCTCCAGATTATTCAGTGAGAGGCATATTTCCCTGCCATATGGAGTTTCAGGGAAATGATGAGCGGGACAATGGCCCAGAACATGGTGTGCCACCTGGCCAAGGTCCGGTTCCTCCCAGTTCGGATGCTCCGGCTGTTGGGAGGAAGGCCTCTAGACTAGCGGACACAAATACACTCCTACTTGTGTACCTGGAGGCTCTGATACATGATCTGGGGTCCAAGGACCCAGCTTCCCTTTCGAATGCTCTGGTTGAGAACTCAATTTTAAGCCATAAGGGCAGGCGATTGGTTCACAACAGTGGATCTTCTTATTTTCACATTCCAATCAGGCCGGCTCACGGGCAATTTCTCCGGTTTGCCTTTCAGGGGAGATCTTTTGAATACAACGTCCTCCCGTTCGGCCCTGTCACCCCGAACATTTACGAAATGCGTGGATACTGCGCTGATCCCTCTGCGGTGGAGGGACATTCGAGTGTTCAACTATCTCGATGATAGTGCACTATCAGAGAGCCTGGCACGGAGCCACACAGAGGTTGTGTTGGCACGTCTGGTTTTGCTCGGGCTCCTGCATCCCTGCATCTGAATGCAGGAATGAGCAGCTTAGCCCCGGCCCAGTCAGTTGAGTATTTTGGACTTCTGTATTCTGTCACCATGAAAGCATGCCTGACACAGAAAAGGAAGGTGAAAATCATCAAATGCATCACAGACTACATGTCACACAGGTTGTTGTCTGTGAGTTTTAGAGGCTGTTGGGCCTCTTTGCAGCAGCTGCCCAGGCTGTGCTACTGGGCCTGTTGCACACGTGCCCGGTCCAATATTGGTTTGGACACCACAAGTTATGTCTGATGCCACAAGTTATGTTGGTCTCCTGCACAGCAGGGGTAGCATGTAAACCTCCTTGGGATAGAGGCGGTTCACTGGCTCTGAGACACTTCCTCCCAGTTGTGTCTGGGAAGCAAATCATGATATGGACAGACAACACAGCCGTGGTGTCTTACATCAACTGCCAGGGTGGGCTGAGGTCCCCATCTCTGCATGCAAGAGTGCACCAGTTGCTCCTGTGGGCACAGTCCCTGAGAGCGTTCTATCTTCCGGGACCCCGGAATGTAACGGAAAATCAGCTGTCGCAGGGAGGTCCCCAACCTGGCGAGTGGCGCTTGCACCCCCAGGTAGTGAACAGCTATGGTTTAACTTTGGTCGGGCAGAAGTAGACATTTTTGCCACGGAGGAGAACACTCACTGTCCTCTCTGGTCGTCAATGCATGGACCACCAGGACCACTGGGGATAGATGCTCTGAGCCTTTCATGGCCTCTATATGCTTTTACCCCACTTGCTTTCCTGCGGCTTTCCTCAGGATAGTGAGGTTGCTGCACGCCCAGGTACTATTGGTGGTGCCGAATTGCCCACAGAGACCATGGATGAGAGAGATCTACGAGATGCTGGAGGGCCAGCCATGGCGTCTTCCAGTCAGACTGGACTTGCTGTCCCAGGTGCAGGGCAGGATATGGCACCCGAAGCCTCAGGTGGCTTCATGTGTGGCCCTTGGGAGGCGGCGTTTGCACACGCTTGATGTAGACTTGGTGGTGGGATTGGCTGGTGTCCCAATCTACCTTCACCTGAGTTTATTTAGTTTACAGTTAAATATGAGCACCCTTGGTTTGTGCTCCATAATGTTTGTTACCCTTGATTGGAACATTTCAGTTTGATATTAACCTGGAGAATGTTTTGTAAACATGACTTTCAGTTGAAAATACAGTGCTTGAACTCACTTGTGTTCTGCTGTATTACTGTGATGAGGTTTACTCCTCCTTTATGGCTTTTGACCTGTAGGTTTTGGCCACTTCACTCTCCTTGTGACTAATTTGGTATACTGTGACTGTGTACTATGTACTATGTTGTCACATGGTTACAGGTTCACTTGAAATGAAATAAAACGTATGTTTACGTATGTAAACACGGTTTTATGAATGAAAAGTGAACCTGTAACCCTTCATTGTCACTCGGCGAATGGATCCAATGTAGTTAGTTCCTGACAGATACTGTATGTGTCTCCTTTATCTATCAATCAAATGAAATAAAATGATATCAAATTAAATATGAATCCATAAGAACATCTCATGTGCAGAGACTGATGCTGGGTAGCCTCAGAGAAATAAAAGGTTGTGGGGTTGTGTGTTTAGAAAGTTTATGTTTGTTTACAGTATCTAGAAAGAGAACGTGACGTCACCGTAGCAAAAATCTCCCAAGATGGCACCACCTGTCCTTTGAAATCCATTGAACGGTTCCTCAAGTTATATAGTAATTGGATTTTTTCCTTCCTGCTTTTCTATGATGTCAAACTCTACATGTAAACAGTTAAAAACATAATTTACAACTAGAAAAAGTGCTCCTCGGAGCACAGGTCTCTGCCAGGTCAGGTACGTTATTCTGGCCTCCTGGTGGCGCTATAATAGGCCAATGTGAAAAGGGTGCCATTTATTCTTAGGTCTTTCACGGCAATCAGACACTGCATTCATGATTTGAGGCATTTTGTTCCAAAAATTAGTTTTGCTAAATTAGACCTGCTGGTGGCGCTATAACAGGCCAATGTGAAAAGGGTGCCATTTCTTCCTCGGCCTAGTGGGAATGTGCGTGTGAAATTTCACGGAAATCGCAAGCTGCGTGCATAGTTTGAGGCTTTTTGTTAAAGATGGAGTGCCATGATATTTTTCGACCCTAAAACCTGATCATAAGGTATTATTATTATGTAAGGATTTTTTTCAAAAAAAAAAAGTGTACAGAAATTGTTAAAAAAAATGTTTTTATGTGGACACGCCTCCAGTTCATTAAGTATGCCTGGTTCTCACCTTAGCACCTCCTCCACCACCTTAGCACCACCCACCTGTCCTAGTCCCTCCTCCTCCTCATGCCCACACCTGTTGTGTTATGATAATGAGGGGGAGGGTATGTTTTTTGGGGGCTCTGTGATGTCACTATGCCCCTGTTTTTGGATTGGCACGTTTGACTCTCAAGGTTTCAGCCTCCAGGAAAAAACTCCAAATAGTCAGAGAAGACATGAAACACCATAAAAACACCAGCGGAGGCCTTAATGAATTTCTATCAACCTCATAGACACATGAAAAACAGAAAAAGTGCAAAACCATGGCACCACCTCTTTAAAAACGGACCAATCCTGCAAACTTTGGAAGCCAACCATAGGCAATGAGGATGGAATATGGGAAATCGGACAGATCCATGTTGATCACATGACTATAGAGATACTGTGTACCGATTTGCATGACGTTTGGATAAAATCTGTAGGAGTAATGTAAAAAACATAGGTTTTGCACAAATCGGCCTCCTGGTGGCGCTATAACAGGCCCATGTGAAAAAAATGGGGCAGAGGTTCTGAATTGGCATCCAGGGAGTGTGTGTGCACAGTTTCAGAGCGACCGGGCCAACGGTGCCGGAGATTAGCTGCTCACAGACAGAAGGACATACGGACGGACGGACGGACGGTAAAACATACTCTCTCGCCATGCCTTAGGCCTGGCGGAGACAATAAGAAAGAACCAAGTGATTCAATATAATTAACTTCAATGCAGCGCATCAGATTAATGCAGTATTAATTTTTTCGACTAAAACTAAGACAAAATATTTACGTCGACTATGTTTTCTCACTGATGAAAGCTAAACAAAAACAACATAAAAACTAATCTATGATGACTAAAAACTATGACTAAATATACTGACAATTTCGTCCAAAAAATTAAGACTAGACGAAAATGTTAGGGAGGGACTAGTAAGACTAAGACAAGTCATTTTATGCTTCCGAAATATCCGATCTACAAGCTCACAATGTGTCCGACACGTTGTGAGCTTGTAGATCGGCTATTTTCGGCACACAGCTAAGTATAAATCAGGCATTACGACGCCATCAAGGCCTGCCAATATAAACTTTAGTCGACTAAATCAACTGTAGATTTAAGTTGAAAAGTCTTGATATTTAGTCAAACTTAAAGCTAAAATAAAAAATACAATTTCAAATGACTAAAATATGACTAAACTAAATCCCTTGCTTAAAGCACTAGCTTTCAGTCAGCTTATAAATGATAAGCTCTCTACACTGGGCTTATTTTCTATTCTGTAGCCCAGTGGTTCTCTAAGTGGGGTCTGGGGACCCAAGGGCTTCCTTGAGGGGCTTCCAGGGGCTCCTCAGCAAAATGAGTTAATTGTATCACTATCGGTTTAACCCTAAATACATCAGCTATTTGAACATTTCTGATAGATGCTCATAACACATCTCATTGCAATGCGTTGTGAGCATGTAGATCTGCGGTAAAATAATAATAATAATAACTAGAAAAAGTTCTCCTCGGAGCACAACTCTCCGCCAGAAGACTTGTGTTGGGAATGTTGGGAATGTGCTGTCTGTATAAGTGTCCTATCTGTCCTGTCTGTATAAGTGTCCTATCCCTCCTGTCTGTATAAGTGTCCTATCCCTCCTGTCTGTATAAGTGTCCTATCCGTCCTGTCTATGTAAGTGTCCTATCCGTCCTGTCTGTGTAAGTGTCCTATCCAATTGTTACAGTATCCGCCATTTCTCAGCCATTTCGTGATTATTCCTGTCTTACCTCACTTTGACAGAGGCACAGACTCTGTCAAAGTGACACATGTATTTTATAGGCCGCTATACGTCACTAGCCAATCGGATCACACTATTTCACCGTATTGTCACGTGTCACGTGAGGCTTGACCAATGTTAGTCCCAGTTTCAGAAAGTGAAAACAAACTCTCCTGGCGGAGAGAATAAAAATAATAAATATAGCTGCAAGCAGCGATAATATGGGGCCAGGAGAGAGAAAGAGAAATGATAATTCCTTTAACAGGTCAGTTCATGAAAGTCCTTGCGGTCTTGTTTCCAATGAGTGCCTGTGAGCAATTAGGGGTTAAGAGTCTTGCTCAGAGACAAATTTCATTGACACATTTGCTGACCTGGCCTGGAATCATACCTGGGGCAACCAGAGTCTCTGGCTCCCTAGGCGGGCTAACTAACCACTCAGCTATGGCCACCCCTCAGAGAGAGAGAGAGAGAGAGAGAGAGAGAGAGAGAGAGAGAGAGAGAGAGAGAGAGAGAGAGAGAGAGAGAGAGAGAGAGAGAGAGAGAGAGAGAGAGAGAGAGAGAGAGAGAGAGAGAGAGAGAGAGAGAGAGAGAGAGAGAGAGAGAGAGAGAGAGAGAGAGAGAGAGAGAGAGAGAGAGAGAGAGAGAGAGAGAGAGAGAGAGAGAGAGAGAGATAGATAGATAGATAGATAGATAGATAGATAGATACGGAATAGATTGAAGAGAAATTGAGAGAGACAAATGGAATAGATTGAAGAGACAGAGAGAGAGACATGGAAACGGAATAGATTGAAGAGAAAGACATGGAAATGGAATAGATTGAAGAGAGAGAGAGCGCCATGGAAACGGAATAGATTGAGTCATGTTTTTTGCATTTCAACTTAAATGAGTCTGCATCAAGTGAGGCTTGAACCGGCAATCTTACGGTCATGAAGCACTCTTAGGTAGCTGCAACACTACCTATAGTGCTATATCTTTGTCCAGGCTGATATTGTCTGTGGAGGATCACAAACTCTTGCCTTCTGTCATGACCCAAGCCCCTGTTTCACTAACACTAAGATCACTCGAGTCGTTCACAAACCATTTACCAATGAAGAAATTGTACATCTCCTCAGAACCAAAATTAGTGAAAGTAGCCGATCTACAAGCTCACAAACCATTAAAAGTTGTCAGATTGTACATTGGCTATTTTCACAATGAAGTATGTTATACATTGAAAAAACATACTCTCATTGCTATCTGAAAAGTTGTGAGATTGTAGATCAGCTGTATGTAAAAAACACTCAATTAAGTATTTCATGTTATCTTTAACAATTGCAGATGTATTCATTGATAGTCAAGTTGTGTGAAATGCAACTTAGATGAAGTCTGCACCAAGTGAGGCTTGAACTGGTGACCTTCAGGTTGTGGGGCACACATTTAAGCGAGAAGCCACCAACAGACAAGAACCTGTGAAAAAGGAGATCACACAGATCATACAGTTTCACGCAAATAGCTGAAAAATCCTGGGTTTAAGTGTTTTTCAAACTGCTCAAGATTGCGGACAATCTAAGGGCGGTGCTTACTGGTCAACGTGATAGATGTGTTCCTCATTAGTCAAGGCACATGTGTAAGCAGGTCTAATGGCTGTCGGCCAAACGAGGCATGACTTTTGCCTGTTTAAAGTTTCAATTTTCAAAAAATTGCTATAGCGCCCCCGTTTGACCAATTGGAGTAAGATTGGTTTCAGTGATATTTGGAATGGCCCTTTACATTTCTGCAAAGTTTCAAAGAATGGTAAGTCTGCATGTATGTGTTAGGGGCAGATGAATAATTGTCATAAAACTGCAATATTCATTGGCTCATTAAAGCTTCATTTTTTCACTTATGGAAGATATTTTGCAAACGTTTTTTGGTATAGGTCCAAAGTTCATGTGTAAAAAGTTTCGTGCAGATTACTCAAAAATCCCAGGAGGAGATAGGTTTTAACTGTTTTTCATATAATTCAAAATGGTGGGAGATCTAAAGGTCAGAGGTCAAAAGTCAGAGTGTGAAAGTTGTTCAGCATGAGGAGACGCATGTGTGCATCGAAGTTTCATGGCTGTAGGTGAAACAGGGCATGAGTTGTACCTGTTCAAAGTTGGCATTTTCAACTGAGTGCTATAGCGCCACCTTTTGACGAAAGATTGTGAGATTTATTTTTTGATCGTTTTTCATGACCATCTACCATATGGCCGAGTTTCATAAAAAGCGACTGCACGGTTCAGCCAGAACTGGCAAAAACGGCGGAAGAAGAAGAAGAAGAAACGGAATAATGCCAATAACAATATGGGTCCATGCTGGAAGCCTGGCCCCATAATAACTAGAAAATGTGCTCCTCTGAGCACAAGTCTCCGCCAGCAGACCCACATTGGTGAGGATTTTTATTTATTCCAAGATTGGAACTTTTTCTGCTAATATCTCCTGACTAAATGTTAGCTTGGCTGATGGCACTGATGTCACTTCGAAACATGCAATGCAATGTTTCGAAGTGATTCACCTATTTATAGGTATGTATTTCGTCATGCGTCTCGCTAGCCAATCAAAGCACACCCTTTCAACATATTGTCACGTGTCACGCGAAGCTTGACCAATGTTAGCTTGGTGGAACCAAAGGAAATCAAACAAAAACATACTCTCCACCATGCCTTCGGCCTGTCGGAGACAATAATAATAATAATATCTATAAAAATCACACCCTGTGTGAAGGTAGCGGCGCCTTTGATACATTATGTCATCGATATGTGTTTATAATGTGTTTATAGCCATGTGTCACGTGAAGCTTGACCAATCACTTTGTTGACGGGTCTGACCAATCAGAACGTTGACGGGTCTGACCAATCAGAACGTTGACGGGTCTGACCAATCAGAACGTTGACGGGTCTGACCAATCAGAACGTTGACGGTGAACATGGACAAAGTCAGGTATAGAGCAGGATCCGCTCTATACCCTAAAGGTATAGAGCGGCTAGCGCCGCTAAAAATATATATATTTTGAAACCTTTTACAACACAAATCTACACAAATATTGTATAGGGGTCCCTGGCACAACACATTTTCAGAGGGGGTCTGTGGCCAAATACATATTAATTTGGGGGTCCTTGACATGAAAATGTTTGACAACCACTGTTGTAGCCAATAAGGATACAGAGATGTATTTTCGTGGAATAGTGTGCAATTGTCTGTTTGTAAGAAGAGGAAGTGCAAGTGAAGTACTTTTCACTTGAAACTTAAATGTCTTCTTTAACAGGAAGTGGTTGATCTGATTCTGCACTTCTGTGCGATTTGTCACTTTATTGTCATATGTACATCAGCTACAATAAAGGGAACACGTACATACGCAGATCTATTTCTAGAAACAACATTTCTAAGACATTTTAAGTGTGCCTGTCGCTCACTAAGTGTTTTAACCTTTGATTACTTGTAAGTACTTGGAGGAGAGAGGAGAGGAGTGGAGAGGGGAGGAGTGGAGAGAGGAGGATCGGAGAGGAGAGGAGAGGAGAGGAGAGGAGGGAGGAGCGGAGCGGAGAGGAGCGATTTGACAACCACTGTTGTAGCCAATAAGGATACAGAGACGTATTTTCGTGGAATAGTGTGCAATTGTCTGTTTGTAAGAAGAGGAAGTGCAAGTGAAGTACTTTCCACTTCAAACTTAAATGACTGAATGTCTTCTTCAACAGGAAGTGGTTGATCTAGTTCTGCACTTCTGTGCGATTTGTCAGGAGGGTGATCGCCTGCCGAGGAGTTAGACCCGGCCGCCCTGTGCCGGATCTGTGTGGTTCAAATGGTTGTCTGAGGAGGTGGTCTTAGGCAAACATGCCATATATGGACTGGCACATGCCCGATGGAAAGTACTGTAGATGTTGTTAGGCAGCGGTTAACGTCAGCGCAAATCACCGTTGTTAGGCAATGTTTTCTGTTGTGACGTCAGACCAGAGCTCGGTGTGCATGCTTGTTTTCTTTATTTGTATACTTTCACATCTTGGGATGAATGGAGTTCAGACAACCATCAGTCAGTAGCAAAGCATCGAGCAGACTGCTGTGAGGAACTGATGATGAACAGCCACGTCAAAGACATGGTTTGAAGTGTCATATGACCACATACAAACATGTCTGTCAGATGGAGGTCATTCAGCTTGACAGGATCACCATTCACCAAAGAACCGAAAAGCAAAACAATAACTGGAAGGTCTGGAAACTAGAAATGATGAAAGATTTATGCACTTCAAACTTAAATGACTGAATGTCTTCTTCAACAGGAAGTGGTTGATCTAGTTCTGCACTTCTGTGCGATTTGTCACTTTATAATCATAATGTACATCAGCTACAATAAAGGAAACACGTAGATAGGAGTACAATTACAAGTGTTTTGCCATTGGCAGGCAGGCACACTTAATTATTGTAACACACACACACACACACACACACACACACACACACACACACACACACACACACACACACACACACACACACACACACACACACATCTTTATGATCACTTCACGGCAGGGCTGGACAAAATTCAGCCCTGACATTTTGGCCCAGACCGGCCCACCACAACCGGCGCGCAGATACCACTCAGTCGAGGCACATACAAACGCACATGCCCTAATACCATAGACATAAGCATAGACATATAAAGGTAGACGCCTCCTCCTTTAAAAAAGAAAGAGGATTCTTTAAAGCAAGTCACAGATAGCTGGATACCACCCTTCCTCTGCACAAGCTTCGCTTCCATCTGCCTCAACGATGTCTCCTGTTCATACAGCATTCAGTCTCTTCTCCCTCCAGGCATGGCAGAGTTAACAGTCATTGACAGACATGTTCTCCATCGCGTCCTGCAGGCCACGGTCTCCTCCTCCCTGCTTCTTCATTCCTCCATCCTGTAGTTTCTTGGCCTTCTGATCGATGGGGGTGGCCGTCACAAACTTAATCATCTCCGTCATGCCGGGGGGCATATACTCGGTCGCCCCGTCAGAAGCGTATTTCTGGCCATTGGTTCTGGAACTACAGTGTCCAAGCGATTGCTATTCATTCGTTATTCAGAACAATTTGGCCTTGCACCTGTCAGGAGGGTGATCGCCTGCCGAGGAGTTAGACCCGGCCGCCCTGTGCCGGATCTGTGTGGTTCAAATGGTTGTCTGAGGAGGTGGTCTTAGGGTATATCTGGTATCTGGTCCCCGATAGAGGGTCTCCCCTGGAGGGTCATGCCGCCGATCGACTGGGGGGTCTTGACTGGGGGAGGCATGCGTTAATCCGACAGACCTTTTCTCCGACTATGTGGCATCCGCGTGCGGTTAGGGTTAGGGTGCGGGTTTGGTTCGGGTTTACTGTTTAACGTCGGAGCACTGCGCTGTCGGAGGAATGCGCTGTCGGACTAACGTACTGCACCCCTTGACTGGTGCCCCTAACCCTTCCTCGATTAGCTGTCGACTAACCCTTTTGACTTCGTACTCATATAGGGCGCGTCTCTGTTCAAATGTGATGCTGTGAAGTCTATACTGGTCACTTGTGACGTACCATGAAGTGTCACCAGCCGTGACAGCCAGTTTTTCCATGGCGTTCCCCCTACATTAAACTAACGGGTAGTGTCTTGTTGGTGGAGGGCATGCAGATTTGACCATATATGTATTGGACATGCCTGACATCATTGCATATTGGCATATTATATTCTAATATGGACATTCTCACCCCAATTTCACCCCGCACCGGCAAACATGCCATATATGGACTGGCACATGCCCGATGGAAAGTACTGTAGATGTTGTTAGGCAGCGGTTAACGTCAGCGCAAATCACCGTTGTTAGGCAATGTTTTCTGTTGTGACGTCAGACCAGAGCTCGGTGTGCATGCTTGTTTTCTTTATTTGTATACTTTCACATCTTGGGATGAATGGAGTTCAGACAACCATCAGTCAGTAGCAAAGCATCGAGCAGACTGCTGTGAGGAACTGATGATGAACAGCCACGTCAAAGACATGGTTTGAAGTGTCATATGACCACATACAAACATGTCTGTCAGATGGAGGTCATTCAGCTTGACAGGATCACCATTCACCAAAGAACCGAAAAACAAAACAATAACTGGAAGGTCTGGAAACTAGAAATGATGAAAGATTTATGCACACGAGAGGGAATCATAAAGTGAAGGACGATCGTTTTTTTCTTCTTTTTTTTAATATACCCCTTTCCCCCCCAATTGAGTTGTTATGCCATTTCCTTCCTCCCCACATGCATTTGTGTGTTGTCACTGGTGTTGTATCCTACTGACTCACCTACCAGTGAGGAGCCCCCACTGGGAGGACGTAGTGTCTCCATCCTACACCTCCCGCCCAACACCCGCCATCCCCAGCCAGTAGGAATATGTGCAGTGACAGGAAGGACAGAACTAAACACTTTGCAATTATACAAACAACACTGATACAAAATTATGGATTGTGATGATGAGTTGAGTTTGAGTTGATTTTAAATTGACTATGATTCTTTACTTTATATGATGTTTTTATTATTACTTTTATTATGATTGATTTACATTTAGTGTACTCATCCGTAGGGTATTATATAAACTTCATTTTTGTATTGTTATAACATATTGTTTTTGTTTTACAATATAGGCCTATTGTTATATGACAAGGTAAGAAGGGGGCCGGACAAAATAAGCTTTTGCTTCTCTCTGTACCTTCTTGAACAGAAATGGTTGTGCTTTGTTATTGTCTTGATGATATATGGAGTTGTATGTACTTTTTCTTTGTTCAAGATAAATAAAGATACAATCAAGTAAAATTAAATCAAATAAAAAAACATAGTAGCCTATTTGACTAGAGACAAACCTGTGCTGGACAAAGGAGCAATGAATGCCAGCAGGCAAACAGATGATGGAGTAGATTCTGGATGAAATTCCACAAGAGGGCGCTCTAACTCAATTTAGGAATGATCCATTGACTCTGAGAGAAAGAATGGACGGATGTGACCTCATCCCCCAAAAAATCACTTCCGTCCTCTCCTATTATGTTATGTTATGAGTTGTAGAAAAACACATCTAGCTTCTTCTTTTTTTGGTGAAAACAAGCCTTATTCAGCGGCCGATAGCGACAAAATGACTGATCACGGTTACAACATTTTTGTTCGGGTGGATAGAGGAGACCCTCCCCACCCCCCAGACACCCTTTGTTTACATCCGTGTGCACATCACGGCTCCCTCAGCTCTCCAAAGATCGTCAATATAAGGTCAAAATACCTGCCATTGAATTAAGACTCAATGAGAAATACTGACTCACTTTATCCTTTGGCTCCATCTAGTGACCATTAGTTGCCATAGCAGCAGGATTATAAATCACTATAAGGTGTCACTGGATGCTTTAAGTATTGTAATTGCATTCCTGCAATTCCTGAGGTGTAGGCAGAACATTTTGTGCTGTTCTTGCATAGATATAGTACTATTTTCTTTAGTTTACTTAAAACTCCCAATGACCACTTATACTGACTTATAGTGTGTGCCAATGTGTTGTGTCATCACCACGGGGGGCGTGGCATAGCTGCAGACATACTTCTGGGGGGCAATGTTAAGTCAACCTGTTTATACCGTTATATTATACCTCTATGATTTATACTCCACAAAGATGTCCGCTGCTACCAAATGACACTTGTCGACGGCCCCTTCAGGATTTTTGGCACGCACTATAACCACACTATAATGTACTATAAAGTGTTGGGCAGTAACAAATTAATGATAATATATTACTGTAATATTATTACTTTTCCCAGTAACGAGTAAAGTAAGGTATTATTCTGCCTAAACAGTAATATTATACCATATTACTCCGGAAAAAAAGGCCTCGTTACTCGTAACTGATGATGAGCGTCATTTATTTTGCTCATTTATTAATTTAATATGTAGCCTACTCTCCGTCTGTCTCTCGTAGAGGCTAGTTGTCGCATCATGCAAAAATAGAGCAGATCTACAAGCTATCAACCTACGTCAACAGAGATGCTGTTTAGCTTGCAGATCAGTTCTTTTTAGCACGCAGCCTGCGCACAGTTATGACGTAGCGCATGACCCGTATGCGACCGCATGCAAGCATGTGTGGAGCACGGCTAATCAGAGGTAGTAACGTAGGACGCGCAGCTCGTCAGTCACAACGCGGGGAGGCGGGACAGTTTTACAAAACGCCGATCCCCGCCGATTAATGCAACTTTCCGCGCATTACTACTGCAGTTCTGGCCTGGTTACCTTTGAGAAATCTCTGCAACTTCTAAGCAAAGAGATATTTGCCCGAGACCAGACAGTGGTAGCCGCAGTCTGGTCTCAAACCACTCTACGAGGGAGAGTGGTTTGAGCATTAAGAGACCCTGATACCGCCTTCCCAAATAAAAAAAAGTAAACAGGGTCCCGAAAGGGGCTAAGCTAATCTGAGTTCCCAGAAGTTTTCGCCAGCTCTCGCATACAAACGGGAGGGGCGAGGAACTTCTGGGCCAAAACCCCTGTATTTGTGGGCGGGATGTAACTTACGCTCAGAATCTGAGCGGACACGCCTCTTACCGGTCTGTGAGCTGTGCAACTCGTCTGAGGCAAACAGCAGTACACAACAATGGCGGCCGCAATTTCTCAAGGAGAAATTGCTTCCCGTCGCTCCTATTTCCATGCAACACCCACTGCATGTGGATCCCGCCCCCTTTTCTTCATTGGCTATTGATTTGAATCAGAACGCAGTGGCCGCGCCCCACTGTCCCAGACAGCAGGGGTAGTCTCCCAGACTAGGGCTAAGCTGACTGAAACACCAGAGGATAAAACTGATGGCCCCTCAGACCCAAAACAACAGAAAATCATTATGTTTAAAAGGTCAGAGAGACTACTGCTTTATTTTGTATTTTATTTGCATTATAGAAGATAAATATAGGCTACTGGGCTAGTATAAGATATCTACAGACTGGCTTCCTTTTTTAAAACATTTGGATTTGGTTGCATTGTGAAAGTTTAAAAAGTCAGAGAGACTGCTGCTTTATTTTGTATTTTATTTTTAATAAGATATACTACAGTCTGTCAGGTTTTGTTGGATGCATGTTGAATACAGTTGGTTGGTTGCATTGTGAAATTCATTCAAGTTTAAAAAGTCAGAGAGACTGCTGCTTTATTTTGTATTTATTTGTTTTATATTTACGATATCTATGTCTTGTTGATGCCTTTTGAAAGCATTTTGTTTAAAGGGTAAGAGATTGCCGCTTCATTATTTTATATAGATATCTACTGTCTCAGGTTTGGTTGGCGGCTTTATAAAAACCTGTAGTAGTACTTAAAGGTGAGGAGAGACTGATACTTTTTTTTGTTTACAGTTTTGCACTTTGGCTAATTAATATTGATGGTGTAAGATATGTTGAAAAGATTAAGAAATGTTCAAAAAGTTTACTTTATTGTTTGTTGTTATGGATACAATACCGTTTTTTGAGAGGCTGCAGCCAGTGTGTGCAGTTCAAATTGATGTTGTTCCTGTAAGGGTAATTATTGTTCCAATTCAAAATATGGAATTTACAGCAGCAGAATACTTAAATAGATAAAGACTGTTGACTGTTTTCTATTGTTCCATTAAATTGGATTCAGTTCTAAAAGGCTAAAAACTGTACACGTCTTTTCTTTTGCGAGGGGGAATAAGTAATAAGTAATATATTACTCTTGATTCCAAGTAATAAGTAATATAATATTATTACTTTTCAAAGGAGTAATAAGTAATAAGTAACATATTACTGTCCTAAGTAGTATTGCCCAACACAATTTATAACAGTCATTATATTGCATTATAGATTAAATATAATGTTTTACAACTATGATAATTATAACCAAGTATAGAGCCCTGAGGGAAGTATATAGGGTTTGTGTTTAAGTGTGTTGACATGCTTATACTGATGTCTGTACTACTGGACTTCTGATTCTAAAGATTGCTGATCCAATTTGCAACTCACAGACAGACAGACAGACAGACAGAGAGACAGACAGACAGACAGGGTGGTCCTGCTGTTTGGAGCCCCAGTTGGTCCAGCATTCTGCTTAAAGAGCTTAACCTGCATAAGAGGCTTTAGTTTACAGTGAAGTAAGGAGAGTGGAGGAGAAGTGAAGAAGTGCCCCTCAGCCTCGTGGTGACATTAACTGCTCCTCCATGTTTGTGCTCCCAGTCACTCTACTTTCTACAACGTCCCGACTCCCTCCAGTCCAGAGCTCTGAGAAGACACCATGTCTGCCCATGTGTGTGGATGGAACCTAGTCCTCTAGCAGCAAGGTAACCTGCAGTAGTGTGTGAAGCGTTAATGTTAATTTTGTCGACTCCCTTTTTTCACTGACGGAAACTAAACAAAAAATACATAAAAACGAAGCAATGCTGATTAAAATTATGACTAAATATAATTTTGTCAACAAATAAAAACTAGACTGAAATGTTAGGGAGGGACTAGTGGAGAAGTCATTTTATGCTTGGTTGCATGCGGGTGTCTCTCTCCGAAAATAGCCGATCTACAAGCTCACAACACAACTCTGCAACATGTTGTGAGCTTGTAGATCAGCTATTTTCGGCACACAAGTATAAATCAGGCATTATATGCGGCCAAATCAACTGTAGATATAGGATAGGAAAAAATATGTCAAAAAGGCATAACAAATCCAGGTCCAGGCACACAAGGTGGATTTTGTAGGTAAAAGGCCTTTATTATAATTGGGCTAAAGACATTAGCCCAATTATTTGACTAGTTGACTAAAATCTTATGATATTTAGTCGACTAAAACTAGACTAAAACTAAAACATTTCAGATGACTAAAATGTGACATAACATTAGTTACTAGTTACTTAGATTAGTTGCTTTGTAGATTTTGATTATTATTACGGAACATACATTAACCACTTCAACCCTATTTAAACTTTGGCTGTTTGAAAATAGCCGATCTACATCTAGATTGGCTATTTTCAATCAATTCAATTAAGAGTCACATTTAGATAGATTTACATACTTTTAGATACGTTTGGATTTTTAAGGTAACACTTATTTTTTGGTAATGACCAAAACTGGATGTTTTAACCACTTAACAGGGGGTCCGGGGCACCTACACGGTCCTCAGAGTTATTCAGAAGGTCACAGGTTTGCCTGTGTCAAAGTGTCGAGCAAGGCACTTCCTACCCCTAACTGCTCCCCCAGGGGCCTCTGTTTCTCCCATTATTTACGTCAATAACCGGCGTTCCCCAGGGATCTATCGTTGGTCCCCTCCTTTTGTCCCTCAACACCAAAATGTATTTACCGAAAATTATATTTGGTTAACATTTCATAGCCAAATATTAATATTACCAGTAAACACTAACCTCATGTCTTCTCTGGGTGTTTCTAGCTGACCAGGAGCTGAAAATATCTACATGACCCCTGTAATCAGCTTACTATCCACTCACTGCCACATAGAGTCTCATTCACACCGTTTGCTCACTTTAATACCCTGCTACACACCACCCAGTACAACCAATATGCTGCTGAAGGTCACTGGAAGCTGACCGGTACAACCACTGTCTGATACCGTTGTACTGGGAGCTGACCAGTACAACCTCAGTCTAATACTGTTGTACTGGGAGCTGACCTGTACAACCACAGTCTGATACGGTTGTACTGGGAGCTGACCAGTACAACCACAGTCTGATACGGTTGTACTGGAAGCTGACCTGTACAACCACAGTCTGATACCGTTGTACTGGAAGCTGACCTGTACAACCACAGTCTGATACCGTTGTACTGGAAGCTGACCTGTACAACCACAGTCTGATACCGTTGTACTGGAAGCTGACCAGTACAACCACAGTCTGATACCGTTGTACTGGGAGCTGAGAAGTACACCCACAGTCTGATACCGTTGTACTAGGAGCTGAGAAGTACACCCACAGTCTGATACCGTTATACTGGGAGCTGAGAAGTACACCCACAGTCTGATACCGTTGTACTGGGAGCTGAGAAGTACAACCACAGTCTGATACTGTTGTACTGGAAGCTGACCAATTCAATTCAATTTTATTAGAGTGTCAAATCACAACAAGTTGTCTCAAGACACTTTACATGTAGAGCAGAGACCAGACAGTCCCACTCTAAGCAAGCAATTTTGCGACAGTGGCAACGAAAAACTCCTCCTTAACTGGAAGAAACGTCAGGCAGACCCTAGGCTCTAGGGTGGCGGCCTTCTGCCTCGACCGTGTCGGGGGAAAAGAAGAGAGAGAGGGGGAGAGACAAGTAGTAACAATAACAATAGTAGCAAATATAATAGTGTAATATAGTATATGATAATATAATATAGTACAACAATAATGTGTATACAGTATATAATGGTATAATATAATAATGTTAAGATAATATACAGTATAGTGTAGTGGTATAGTGTAATGTAGTAGGAATCCACGGTCGGGCTCCATGGAGAGGCCCGGTCCACAGTCACACTCTTGATCTGCAGCTGGGGGTCCGTAGTGACAGTCCATGGAACTGCGACGTGAGAGATAAAAGAAACTCTGGGGAGCGGGTCCCCGGGTGTGGAATTAGTGGCAGGCCTTACTAGAGCGTGAATCCGTATAGTGTAAATTACAATTGCACCAGTGGGACACAAACCCACACAACCAAAAGGGAGGACGAGAAGAGAGAGGACGAGAGGAGAGAGCAGGGAGGAGATAGTGGGGTGGTGGGGAGGGAGAGGGAACAGAGGATGACTATAGGGTGACTGAGTACTGAGAAACACTATACAATTAAAATTCACAATGTAGGTCAACAATCACCTGGCATCTGTCTACATCTATACACTTCGGCTATAGGCTTTATCATAGAGAAAGGTTTTTAGTCTAGTCTTAAATATACAGAGTGTGTCTGCTTCACAGACTGAGACTGAGACACAGCTGAGGTGCCTGAAACTTATATGCTCTGCCTCCTGTTCTAACCTTTTTGGGGTTTCCTGGAGCCGCTATTTAGGGACTTACTTGGGCAGCCTGATAATAAAGCTAGAGTTTTTCTGCATCATTTTGAGACAGAATATGCCTAACTTTTGCAATATTACGCAGGTGAAAAAAGGCAGTTCTTGAAATGTGTTTTATGTGGGACTGAAAAGACATATCTTGGTCAAACGTGACTCCCAGATTCTTTACAGTGGTCCTGGAGGTCAAGGTAATACCATCTAGGGTAAAATACCAGTACAACCACAGTCTGATACTGTTGTACTGGAAGCTGACCAGTACAACCACAGTCTGACTGGGCCGGCCCGTGGGAAGTCGTTTTAGGTTACAGGTTCTGTATGTGCATGCATGCACGCAACAACAGGCACATTATGAAAAAAAAAAAAAAAAAAGTTTTCCCATTTTTTTTTTTTTCAGGGGGTGCTGCAGCCCCCTCAGCACCCTTACTTCCCACGGCTATGCAGTCTGATACTGTTGTACTGGGAGCTGACCAGTACAACCACAGTCTAATACTGTTGTACTGGGAGCTGACCAGTACAACCACAGTCTAATACTGTTGTACTGGGAGCTGACCAGTACAACCACAGTCTAATACTGTTGTACTGGGAGCTGACCAGTACAACCACAGTCTGATACTGTTGTACTGGGAGCTGACCAGTGTAACAAGTCTAATATTGTTGGTCAGCAGGATTGGAACTACTTTCTCTAGCCTCTGGATTCTCATACTGTCTCCCTCTGTGATCCTAAACAGTTTTTTGTCCCTCTGGGCTACGCTACTGCCTCCTGCCTGAAGCTCTGTGATTGGATGAGAAGGCACCGGCGGGAAAACACAACCGTCAAGTGACGGCGAGGCGCCAACATGGCGCTGGGCAAGGTGACGTTCACCAGGGCGGAGCGGGACCGGCTGGCCCAGGCTCTGTGGCTGCTCAACTGGATCTCTGTGGTAACAGGAGTGGTCCTCTTCAGCCTGGGCCTCTTCCTCAAGGTCAGTACCGGGAAGCATGCAGGGGTGTAAAGTAACTAAATACATTTACTTAAGTACAGTACTTAATTAGTATTTCCAATTTCCAATATTTTTACTTCTACTCCACTACATTGTGCGGACCCAAATATTGTACTTTTACTCCACTACAATTATTTGAAAACTTTAGTTACTAGTTACTTTGTAGATTTTGATCATTATTACAAAACATATATTAACCCCTTCAGCCCTATTTAAACTTTGGGTATTTGAAAATAGCCGATCTACAAGCTCACAATGCGTCGCATCTGCTATTTTCAAAAGATGTTTAGATTTGAAAACTTTTGAAATGGGACCTTCTGCATAATGAGTACTTTCTACTTATTTGGTACATTTTGATACCAATACTTTTGTACTTTTACTCAAGTACATTTTGAATTCCGGACTTTTACTTGTAATAGAGTATTTCTGCATTGCAGTATTGATACTTTTACTTAAGTAAAACACTTGAGTACTTTTTCCACCACTGCCGGAAAGTATTACAGTGTTGTTGCGAGATTTTGCGAGAGACACAAGCAGAACCAGGTCTATGAAAACAAGTCCAAAAAAGAAGCGACTATTATCCACGAGTTTCCAGTGTCCCAGGGGGAATTGAGGGAATTATGGGCATCACTTCCTGTTGTCAGTCAGTGGGTCAATCCACACATGTCCGTTCGCGACCGTACGGCGTCCGTTCCGCGTCGTTTCCGTACGCCGGAAGTCCCATCCACTCCCATGTTAAAAAAAACGGGACCGGTCCCGTTTTTTTTTAACATGAGAGTGGATGGGACTTCCGGCGAACGGAAACGACGCGGAGCGGTCGCGAACGGAGATGTGTGGATTGACCCATTCTGGACAGACTCATGACAGGAAGTGATGCCCATAATACCCTATAGGAAACTTGTGGATAGGCCACACGAGCGCTTATATGCTATTTGAAAATAGCAGATCTACAAGCGCCTAGATCTGAACATGTAACTTACATATATGTATATGTATATGTATATGTATATGTATATGTATATGTATATGTATATGTATATGTATATGTATATGTATAACCACTGAGTTAATAGAGCCTGCCTGCTTGCTCAGGGGAGAAATTTAATTTTGACATTCAGGTCTATTGTCTAACCAGAAATAGGATGGTGTCAAAGGTCGTGTCAAACCAGGATCTGATTGTCTCAATAGAAGAGCAGGGAGACCAAATACAACGACTCCAATTGTATAAGTTCTATTGTATTAACAGTAGGATAAGTGACATATTAAATAGCTCTTTATTGTGATAGCAATCATTGCTATACAGTGTTTGCTCTAAGTCCCTTAAATTCGGCCATATCAGCCCTGACAAAAAAGGATAGTAATTTTGAAAATTAATTTAAATTTTAAAAAGAGAGAACTCACACAGGATAAACAAGTGAAATTGGAAGTGCGGACACAAGAAAATGAGCAGACAAATTTGGAACTGGAACACTATCAAATTGAAGTAGATACATGGGTACTGTCTCTTGATTGTCTGAAATTGGCAACCATCAGAAAATGTACATTCTGCTTATTAAAGAGCTGGACCGACAGGGAGACCCCTGTTACTGAACAAAAACTCTAGCAATGATCTCAATATAGAGCTTTGAACTTTTAAAAATATACAAAAAATATCACTTACCCTACCTCTAACATACTCTACCATACAGATTGGACAAAACAACATTTTATTCACTAAAATAAATCACATAATATAGTTTTAACCACTTAAACACCAGCATCCATATGGCGGGGAAAGCTTTAGCAGAAAATTGCCGATCGACAAGCTCACAACGTGTCGCGTTGTGAGCTTGTCGATGTAATTTCAGCGAAAGCTTTCCCCACGATAACAGAAAGCCATATAGGGTTGAAGTGGTTAAGTAAACGACTTCTTCCACCACTGCTGAAGGTGGAGATCCAGAAACGGCAGGAGGTGATGTCGGACCAGGAGATCTTGTACGTTCCCCACATGCTCATCTCCACGGGTGTGGTGGCGTGCTGCATCAACTTCCTCGGTGGGAAGATATGCTACGACTGCGTGGACTCCACCAAGTTTCTGCGCTGGAAGCTGGTCATGCTGCCTTACATCGCCTTCACCTTCGTCTTTACCTTCTGCGTCCTGGTGGGGGCGCTAATGTGCTACAGCATACGGAACCAGCTGGAAGAGTCGCTGTTCCTGGGGCTCCGCAATGCCATGCGCTACTACAAAGGTGAGAACCTCACAGAACCAAGGTTATTATCGACGCGTTTCCAGTGTCCCATGAGGCCTTGCATGAATTATGGACATCACTTCCTGTTCTCAGTCATTCAATTAATTTGAGTGATCCGTGTCAGGCAACAATAATGTGGGAACACAACCTGACAGAAATCAGAAAGGGTCACATTAGCCTACTTACTTCAAGATCTCCCTCCACACAGATGATTCAATTTAATGACCAACGGCTCTTGACACTTGCTCTTAGCAGTAGCCTCCTGCTCCTGCCCATTCTTACTGACTGCTGTTGCTGCTGTGACACCTGAATCTCTGCATGGGGATTAAATGGTGCGTGTTAAAGTGACTTTAACACGATTTTTTTTTATTTGATTTGATTTATTTGAAAAGCCAAAACCACATGGTCACCGCAGTTCGAGGATTACACAAGAAAGTCTT
This sequence comes from Gymnoscopelus microlampas, assembly GCF_963454915.1. Lineage (NCBI taxonomy): Eukaryota > Metazoa > Chordata > Actinopteri > Myctophiformes > Myctophidae > Gymnoscopelus > Gymnoscopelus microlampas. The sequence continues at coordinate 564,435 of NC_139953.1, read as the reverse complement.
GAGACTTATTTCCGTTGAGGTCCTCTTACAATTAACAATCAGTACGACTTCAGCGCTTGATAATATGCATTGATGATCATTAACCCTTGCATTGTGTTAGAAACCTCCATACACTTTTCTCCCACCTCATAGCTGACTTGTTATGCATTCATATCCATGTAAACACTTTTTGAAATATTATGTTGTGTTAGGGTTTCATCTTTCAATATATCTTGTTTTCAATCATGTTAAAATTCACTCATTACATTTCCTACAATGAAGACAATGGATAATGATGATGTTATCTAGCTATAATAGACTAACACTAGAACACACTTCCACACTTTAAAAAAATATATATTAGTAAAAAATAGTGACACTTGGTGTGTTTAGCGTCAAAATTGACCCGTATACCATGGAAGGTAAAGTTATTTATTTTTCTTAAACCTAAACTTTATTTTACTCCTAATAGCAAATGCTAATTGAGGACAAGTTTCTCTCACTCTCAAACATGTAAACATTGAATATTGTCAATTTGAGGGGAATTGAGCCACTGTTTTAGTCCCGGCCACACATATCTGAAGCCAATTACAGGCAAACAGTATGGAATACCCTATTTGACAGCCAATTGGGCCATTGATTTCCCCTCAATGTGTGTCAATTTGGGACAGATTTTATCCGATCAGTTGTAGGCTACATGAAATGCATACTAAAATTCAGGAAATATTAAAGTAAGCAATACTGGACACGGACCGGAAATTGAAAAACCTTTCGAAAATGACATGGTAGGCATTTTTGAGGAAAAGTACAAAAGTGTTGTTTCTATGTGATGTTTATGTGCCAAATCCATTTCTGCCGTACATGCCGAGTGCTACGAGCACTGTTTTGTCATAAATTGGCCCCTCTCTACCCATTTCTAAAATGTTTTTACATTAAATGCAATCGGGGAACCCATCGTCAAAAAAGAAGGAAAAAACAGCACCCTCCGCAATTTTTTTCCTTTGAATTTGACTCTGGGGGGACCGCCCAATAGAATGTTGAAAACAGGATGTTGTCCCATTACTTACGTATTTACGAGAGCTCAGTGGTTGCTCAATTACACAATATTGAACATGTAAAACCTCTTCAGTACATTTATTTGAAGTATTTGATAGATCGGTGAGTTTCCAGTGGGAAAGCGAATTAGAAAGCGAATGCACAAATATAAATCCCGCCCTCTACATTTGATTTGGTAAAGCGTGGCTTGCTTCCTGATCAAAGGCACTTGTAGGCCAATGTTCACACGTTCTGAATGGACAGATGCAGTAGGGCATTTTCGATTAAAAAGGTTAATTTGTTGTTTTTATGCAATTTATTACAATAGGACATAACCGTGGGATAGATGCCATCTTGGATTTGGCAATGAATGAATCACTGATGGTAATTCCAATGATTCAGTCACATTCCCTGAGTCCAAAACCTAGGGTTAGACACCAAAACCACCTTTCTAGGTTAAATAGTAATAGATATAGCGCCATCTTGAAAATGTCACTTTTGCGGCAGTAAAATGTTCCTATATTTTTAGTATGTTCTTAAGCCCACCTAGATGTACCATAATCAATTGAAAAAACTTTTGTATATATGTAATTTTTTGGGGGTTTAATTGATATTACATTCGCACATTAAGTTAATTGCTCATAAATGGTGACTCGTAGCACTCAGCATACGGCAGAAATGGATTCGCCACTTAACAATCAAAAAGAAACAACACATTAATGCCTTACTTGGAAAGTCTAAAAATAACAATTTTTAGCAACCTCTGCTGGTCACTACCGTCATTGCAGGGTGTGAAATTCATGCAATGGGTGTTGTGAAACATTTGCCACTCACAAAAGATATACAATTTAACTTTAGTTTTTGAAAAAGTTACCTAGTATAACTTTAAGTACTTTTCCTCAAAAATGCCTACTCTAAAGGGTTTTTTTTTTATTTCCGGTCCTGCACTACGCTACTATGAATGTGAAATGCAATGTTGCAGAAGTGACGACAACATATCAGAATTTACATGGCGGACAGCAGTAGTGGAAAGTAACTAAGTACATTTACTTAAGTACTGCACTTGAGTACAATATTGAGTATTTACAATACTTTTACTTCTACTCCACTACATCTCAGAGGCAAATATTGTACTTTTACTTCACTAAAATTATTTGAAAACTTTAGTTACTAGCTACTTTGCAGATATACATTATATATTATAAAACAACCACTTTAGCCCTATTTTATACCTATAGGCTATTTGAAAATAGCCGATCTAGAAGCTCACAACGCGTCGCGACCCGTTGTGAGCTTGTAGATCTGCTATTTTCAAACATTTTAGTACTTTTACTTTTGGTACTTTAAGTACATTTGGATACCAATACTTTTGTAATTGTACTCAAGTACATTTTGAATTCCGGACTTTTACTTGTTGTAACGAAGGGGACACCTCTGGTTACTTTAAAATAATAATACTGGTTGAGGCGGCGAATATGGACTGGATTCCGGTCAGAGAATCAGGGGAGTCTGGAGAAGGGATTTCTTTCCAATGATTTATTGTCCGTACAGTGTATGAATGGGTAAGGGTGAACATATGTGTGTGGTCTGAAATGAATAACAATAAAGAAAAACATAGTAGCATTAACATGAGCTCAGGCATTCATGATGCAATCACTAACAACAGGCTATCTGCACAGTGTCATAAGGCAAACAATAAACACTCACTCAGTGTAGCAAATATTAACACCAAAACTGTCCAAACATTGTAGGCACAGAAGTAAATACACATCATCATCACAGGAGTAACAAAATATACACCATAAAGGTTACAAACAAACTGCAGGCAGTGGGGAGCTAAATCAGCACTAGCCAAACAAACAGGTGTTGCCAATTAAGTATATAAAGTCACATAAAAGTGATAATACAGAGTCCCAGATATAGTAAACTTACTAAACACTTAGGACCTAAATACTGTACTTACATAGTTTCATGAACGCACAATCAAGAATTAAGGCACAAGGGAACAGAAACACACAGAGAGAACGTCGTGTCTAACTGACCCTGTGTGTGTCAAACACTACTCTGACTAAATACACTTGTCAGTGGGTAGTACCATGCCAGGCCACTAGGCGTCGCTGGCGGGCTTTCTTACACAGCCGCCCCCGAATGTCTATCGGACATTTGTAATCACTAAGGAAGGCTGTCAGGGGCATCCTCATTCCTGTAGAGTCTGGGAAGTTCAGCCCTGGTCGGTACTGACGGATGAAGGCAGACCAGAAGATATCTACCAGCGCCTGGCTGTGTCTCTCAGTCAGATGGGGGAGTAATGAGTCTTGGTGTCCCATGTTCAGAAGGTTGGGAATGATTGGGTCTGGCGTAAGGGGGCCCAGCTGGCTAGATGGGGAAATGGGACATTTGCCCTTGAGGGCTTTGGCCTTGTCTGGGAATGAGTCCATCCGGGCTTGTTGCAACAGCGGCCTCCCTAATGCAATGTTATCATGGGCATCATAAGGCGGGTCCACGTTGGAGATAGCCGCCCCGTGAAGGAACCTCGCAGTAGCCTGAAGGAGCTCCTTCCAGGTGTGGAAGAGGCTGGGTATAGGGACCTGGGAAGTAGGAGGTGCAGGCACTGCTCCCATAGAGCAGTAAGACTCAGTCTGCTGGGGTAGAGTGTAGGCTTTCTGGTCCTGTTCAGACCTGGTTGCTACCTTAGAAGTCACGGTGTCAACTTGCCAAGGGCGGTCGGCATGACTGAGGTGCTCACTGGAGAGTAAAGTAGTTGTAATGTGAAAGCATTGTTGCTCACCATGTGGGCTTTGGATGGGGCCCATCGGACCTTGGAGTGACCATCCAAGTCGTGTGAGGATGGCGACAGGTCCCTCCTGTGGTCCTTGGCATACAGGCTGGATGGGAGTGAGCAGGTGAGGTAGGTCAGACCCGATCAGCAGTAATGGCAGTGCGTGGTCCACTGGAGGTAATGGGAGCCCTCTCAAATGCTGGTACTGCTGCTGTAGAGCGGAAACTGGATAGGTGTGCTCGGCGAAGCTTAACCCATGAGCAGTGAAAGCATTGGAGATTCGGTACCTCTCAGTAGGCTTGAGCAGCGGGGATATCTCGAATGAGACTGAGGCACCATCAAGTAACTTGACATTCTGGTGGACGGTTCGCAACGGGAGAGTCTCTGGGCAAACAGTGAGATTGAGTCTCTGTACGACCTGAGGGAGAACAATGCTCCTCTCTGATCCGTCATCGAGGATGGCATGGGCCTCCATGGTGTGGTCACCGTTGTGGAGGAGCACCTTCACCACTTTCAGCATGACTCTCTGAGAGTGGTTAGGCCTGTCTTGGTAGACTTTGGTTGGTGGAAGGCTGACCATAAAGAACGAGCTAGAGGTTTCCTGGATGGAGTCATGCAGGACTGTAAGGTGCACCTCTTTGCAGACTTTGCATGGGCGTTTCAGGCTGCATTTGTCCACAGGATGCCCTCGACCACATTTCCAACACCTCTTTCCCTCTTTAATCCACTTGACAATCTGGCTTGTGTTAAACTTCTTGAATTCCTCACAGGCGTTGAGGTAATGGTCTTGATTGTCACAGTGGGGACAGTAAGGGGTAGGCTTGGGTGCAGTAGCAGTCTCTTCCGCTAGAAGGAAAACCGGGGTTGACCTTTGCGTTGGCTGATTGGCCCCATGGTCTTTCCTGTTGTCGTTCTCATAAAGAACTGCGGCACGACTGGAGATGCGTTTGGCCTGTGACTTGACCTGCAACCAGGTAGCTAGGTCGGAAAGGGTGTAGGTTCTGTGAGTACCCGACTGTAGAATGCGGTGAGTCAGGCAATACTCCACAAAGCCGTCACGATAGGCTGGAGGCATCTTGCTGAGTAAACGGTCCACGTGTGAACCACAATGGAGTTCGTAGCCGCCTTGCCCTTCAAGTGTCTTTAACATCCCCACCAGGGACTGAACAGAGAGAGCGAAGGTGTCGAAGGCTTGAGCGTCACCCATCTTCAGGGCTGGGGCGTTGAGGATGGCACCCAACTCAGACTGGACAAGCTGTCTTGGCTGACCATACTTCTCCTGAAGAGCCTGCAGTGCTGCGGTGTATGGCTGTGGTTCGTGCATGTACGCTTTGGCTAGCTGTAGAGCACTAGGGAGTTTCAGGTGGTTGAGCAGCACTTGGTATTTATACTGCTCACTGAGGTGGCTATGGCAGCTCACCAAACTGTCCAGCGCCATCTTCAAGAGAACAAAGTCACTCTCCAGGCCACTCTGGAACACTGGCAAGTTAGGTCTTGGGATGCCATATGCAGAAGCAATTAGCAGTTCAGCTCCGGCTGGTGGTTGATAACCAGGGTAGGAAGCTCCAGGTGATGGTTGGTAACCAGAGTAGGAATTCCCGGGTGGTGGTTGGTAACCAGGGTTGGGAGCTCCGGGTAGTGGTTGGCAACTAGGGTAGAGAGCCCCAAGTGGTGGTTGGTAACCAGGATAGGGAGCGGTGAGGGCAGGAGGTGCCTGATGAGCATCAGGGTCTGCCTTGAACGACCGAGGCTGAGTGACTTCAGAGACTGGTGCTGTAGTACTAGAAGGTGGCTGTTGCACGATTGGTGTTTGTGCTGTAGTCGGGGTGGCTGCATATGGTACATCTTGTGACATGGCTACAGTTGTCGGTGGATACTGTTGCGCTGGGCTAGGGACAGGCAGTGACAATGCAGGTAGCATGGCAGGTAATGCTATCTGTGCTGGGCCAGAAGGCTGTGGACCCCGGGAAGCTGGGCGGGGTGCAACTTGCAATGCTGACCACTGAAGAGGTGCAGCGTGCGATGCTGGCAGCTGGAGAGGTGCAGCAAGGGGCGCAACAGAGCCCTGGGTCCTAGGTGGCTGTGCCGGTGTAGAATGCTGCGGGAGGGGCACAGCGTGCACTACCGGCAGCTGATGAGGTGCAGCGGGGGCCGGGACACGGCCCTGGGATGCAGGTGGCTGCGGATGAGGTGCAGCAGGGATCTGGAACCTGGCTGACAGTGCCTGTGGAGCAGCGTTAGTAGTCTGGGTAGATGCGACTACCAGCGCTGGTGAAGGGGGTACTGGCTGCTGGGCTGAAGAGGTTGGATGAAGTGATATTAGATGCTGGGGCAAGGGGTGCTGACTGTGAGCTGTAAGTGATGCAGCGGACTGGTGAAAGCTACGGATGCTGCCCTGTGACGAGGGAGGAGCTGGTACGGTGGCGTTGGAGTCAGCAGTAAGAAGGGATGTGACGATTTTGGCCACCTCCAGTTCCTGCTCTGCTTCCTTCAGGCGGCGGCTCCTTTCCAGTTGTGTGGTTAGATACCCTCTGGCCTGGAGAGCCTCCTCCTGGTACCGTTGAGCCTCCTCCTGGTACCGTTGAGCTTCCTTTGCTTGTGCATCTAGCCGTTGATACTCCAAGTCAACTTGTGAATCCTCATGTAGCTGCTGGCGGAGGGCATCAACCTCCATCTGCCTTATCCTCTCCTCCAGAATAGCAGTTTGAACGTCAGATAGAGCCCGAGCAGGATACACGCCAACAGAGACCGAAGTGTGCCTACTGAAAAGGGACCTGGAGCTGGCTCCACTCCAACTGGATGTTCTCCTCGAATTGCTTCCGGTTTGGCTCAGGTGGCGGTGGGAAGCGGTTGGAGGAGGACCCTCGGAATGGTGGTAACCGACTTCATAGTCGGCGAGGTAAGAAGGCAAACGATGTCCTCTGCTGGGCCTACCCTGTGGCTCAGATAGTCCTGAAACTGCTTTGTCCATATTGTTGAATGGTGCACTCAATCCGGCTCGAAGGACCAATTTGTAACGAAGGGGACACCTCTGGTTACTTTAAAATAATAATACTGGTTGAGGCGGCGAATATGGACTGGATTCCGGTCAGAGAATCAGGGGAGTCTGGAGAAGGGATTTCTTTCCAATGATTTATTGTCCGTACAGTGTATGAATGGGTAAGGGTGAACATATGTGTGTGGTCTGAAATGAATAACAATAAAGAAAAACATAGTAGCATTAACATGAGCTCAGGCATTCATGATGCAATCACTAACAACAGGCTATCTGCACAGTGTCATAAGGCAAACAATAAACACTCACTCAGTGTAGCAAATATTAACACCAAAACTGTCCAAACATTGTAGGCACAGAAGTAAATACACATCATCATCACAGGAGTAACAAAATATACACCATAAAGTTTACAAACAAACTGCAGGCAGTGGGGAGCTAAATCAGCACTAGCCAAACAAACAGGTGTTGCCAATTAAGTATATAAAGTCACATAAAAGTGATAATACAGAGTCCCAGATATAGTAAACTTACTAAACACTTAGGACCTAAATACTGTACTTACATAGTTTCATGAACGCACAATCAAGAATTAAGGCACAAGGGAACAGAAACACACAGAGAGAACGTCGTGTCTAACTGACCCTGTGTGTGTCAAACACTACTCTGACTAAATACACTTGTCAGTGGGTAGTACCATGCCAGGCCACTAGGCGTCGCTGGCGGGCTTTCTTACACTTGTAACAAGGTACTTCTATATTACAGTATTGATACTTCTACTTAAGTAGAACATTAAGTTCTTTAAACCACTGGCGGACAGCGATCAAACCACAGTCGTAACATCAATTACGCTTCCACAAACACAATGAACAATTTGTCGAAACCATTGACACATGTGTATCTCTGCTTTGTCACAAGATGGGGCACTTTCCTGATATTCCGTGTGGTCTCATATGTCAAAAATGAATAGTTACAGGCTCTGTAACTCTTACACAGAAAAAGTTGTGTTTGCAATACCCTCCTGGCTCACCGCCCACATCTTGGGAATCTTTGCTTTACACAATGACCATTGACCCTGTCGTTTGTTGACTAGAGCAGTAGTTCTCAAAGTGGAGACCGGGGAGGCGGGGACCCCCCCCAATTTGCACGAAATTCGCATGGGGATGCTGTGGGGGCGCTGTGGGCGCTGGGGGCGTGTTCTCTCCTCCACGTCATCAGTGCCCATACCCAAGGTGGGGTTGGCAAAAGGGCCTTTCTGTGTGGAGTTTGCATGTTCTCCCCGTGTCTCCTAGGTAGTGCATTCTGTGAGGCCAGCGATTGGCTGAGGTTTCTCCAGTCAATGATGGGAGGGATCAGATTAGCATGAGGGAGTGTCCCTGTTTGCCCATTTGCATGTAATTTGAACATGACATGACCAAAGAGTCCTGGGTTCGATCCCGGGCTTGTTCATGGCCTACTGTGAAAGTAATTTCCAGTAATTTCTCCCTAACCCATATCATACAACTCATATGCTAATCTAACAATAATCACTTTAATATGGTGAAGAGAATGGTGGCCACCTCTGAATACATTGATTGTATATTGTACTGTACAGCAAAAATGAAGACTATTTACAATGTGTAGAATTGAGATTCAAGGTATGGAATCAAGGTTTTATTTTGTTATAGATAGAAGATATATAGCAGCCATAAGAGTTGTTGTAACGTGACCAAAGTGTGAAATCAATAAATGACATAATACAATTTTTAGGGTCAAACATACTGTAGGACCAAATATTTTTCTATGTACACTTGAGGAGATGCATGTTAGCTATACCTCTAATGGAGTCAGAGGGAACAAATGACCTCAGTCTCCCATTTAGCTTGTGTTTAATGCAGGGGTCTTCAAACCTTTTCAGGCCAAGGACCCCCTAACTGAGAGAGAGATAAAGCACGGACCCCCTCTATATTGTATAAAATTATGTTTCAGATTTTAAAAAATGCTTTACTTAGTCTGCCCTTTTCCCTCTACTCCTCAGAAAAAGGGGATGCTAGGGTTCAAGTAGTTAAGGTAAAAGCAAGAACTGTCACATAAAGATTTGGCGGACCCCCTGTAGTTGCTCTGAGGACCCATTAGGGGTCCCGGACCCCCTGTTGAAGACCCCTGGTTTAATGTACATAAAATATGCATAATATATAATGAAAAAGATATACAGAATATAGAACCTTATGCTGGGATAGCTACTTCACACATGACAGGGTACTGTTCCCGATTAGGTTTTAATATTGTTATTAAAAAACATTCATCGTCTATAGGCTTCTAGGTCTTCTGATTCGACTACTATGCACCTTTATGGTCTTCTGATTCGACTACTATGCACCTTTATCCCTGTGCATTTGGTATTATCTTAGCTAAACAGCACCTTGGTGTATTGTTCCTCTAGGTTGTAGACACAATCTTGATTGAACCTGGCATCATAAAATACAGGTATTTTGCTTACTGTGAGTGTGAGCACCTACTACAGGCTGCGCACCCAACCTGCTTTTGAAATTAAACAACCGGTTGAAATTCTAATGATTTAGCTGTGACTTAGGCCCTTAATAAAGTGACGTTCCGATTAGAATGTAACACAAATCTTCTTTTTTTTAAACTCTTTATTTTCAGGTTTCAAGGTTTTGTTAGACAGTACATACAATCAAATAGTACAAAAAAATCAACCAAGAAAATAGCAGTAAAAATAAAACATACAGATAATCATACAAACAAAAAACAAAAACAAATAAAAAGAGGTCATGGGACATTCGGTACCAGTAATAGGACAGAAATATAACAGGATTTAAGACCAAATACAGAATGTAACACCAATCTTAACGGAAAAGGTTTTCTTTTAGCTTGGAAGCAAAACGCTGTAAGGCAAGTAACCTGTGAATGCCAAGCCCACACTTGAGACAGTCTGTGTCAGAGTGCACCAGAGTTATGTCCATTTGAAGTGTTAAACACTGCTGTAACACTGCTGTAGTGACCCCAGATTTAGGTTTTGGGTGTGACTATTCTCATGCCAGACCCCTGAACAGTGTTTGTACCGGGTTTGGTGTAGATTGGAGCAAAGGTGCGCCTGTGGCCCCTGGGGCTTACACGTGGCCCCTGATGTGGTTATGGCAGTCCCCTGAACAGTGTTTGTGTGTTAGGTGTGGATTGGAGCAACAGTCCTTGTCCGTATTTATGCCAGCTCGTCAACAACAGAGGTAAAGTGTGCATAGCTGTCGAACACTCTGTTGTCCAGTCCCTTTGATGACGACATGTTTTTATTTGGACAGAACGCCTTTTTTTTTTTACCTTTTTATATGTCCCTGCATGGTTTGCCCACACAGCAGGCACATCGGAAGATTCTGCACCCGTGACACTTTAGTTTCCACGGCTGAAGCTTGTTCCCTTTGCTTCCTCTTAAATGCAGTGGACCTGGCCCACTTGGGGTCAATGGAGGGCAGAGGAGGAACTTGGGTGGGAGGAGGAGGAGGAGGAGGAGGAGTAGCAGCAGGAGGAGCAGGAGGAGCAGAAGAAGGAGGAGGAGGAGGAGGAGGAGGAGAAGAAGAAGGAGGTGGAGGTGGAGGAGCAGAAGAAGAAGAAGAAGGAGGTGGAGGAGGAGGAGGAGGAGGAGGAGGGGTGGGATGAAGGGGTGGACCAGTGGTGGTGGTGGAGGGAGGACAGACGGTTGTAGTGGTGCTGAAGGGAGGTCCTGGGAGGAGATGGACTGGGTCTTCGTCATGCAGGAGGGGGTTTTGGTGGAGTGGTAGTTAGCCAGCTTCTCCTGGCGATGGATGAAGTCCCGAACAGTTTTATGATTAATTTTTGGGAGAGGAATGCCAGATTTTGAGAGAACTGGATCGTCCACCAAGACCAGTTGTTGGATCCTGGCGTAGGCCTTGGTGATAGATCCCTTCTCTGGGCTGGCGCTGGCAGGTACCTTCAACCACAGCATTTTCACTAGCGTGTACATCAAGCGGTTGTGCTGTGCACTAACGTGCCGTTGAGCTGGTGTGTACCGCTTGGCTCTCTTCACATGCTGTACCAGCGCAGCTTCAGCAGGGTCGTCCCTTTTGGTGCGACAGTACAGCGTGTTACCCCAGTGGCTTTTGTACAGCTGTTGAAATTTCTGTGGTTGCTTGTCATGGTCTTCTACCCGGTTCCATGCCTCTAGAATGTTGTCCCGCTCTTCTGCTGTGATGCTCAGCCTGCCTGTGGTGCTGAGGCTGAAGTCCACAAGCAGAGAGCAGAACTGTTCCACCTTTTGGAACCCTGGCAGTGGGTTGAGGCTGCAGGCGTCCTCCTGTTGTGAAAGACAATAATACCATGATACGTTTTTTCTTATTTGACAGTAATCTTACACAAAAATAGCAAATGCAAGCAAATTGCATGCCAAAGAGCATAGATCTGGACATGTAATGTAATTACTTACAAGGGCCGGAGGATGCTCTGTGCCAGTCTCATTGGCGGAGGGCACAATGTGATGGGGTAGGACGGCAGCAACCGTGTCACTGTCCTCTACACCACTCTCATAGGCCTCGTCCTCAGGGTCAGACCGACCAGGCTGCAGCACCTCATCCTCATCCCCAGGGCCTTCATTTTGAAGGTTGTCCATCATGAAGGCACGAGGTTCCCCTGAGCTTTGGCTGAACAAGTACTCCAGCCCGAGCAACTCATTTGACATCACACTGGCTGGTCGTCTGTAATTCTCATCCACTTTCTCCCCGAACAGCTGCTCGCAGCGGGTGTTTAGCCGGTCAAGTAGTGGTGCCGAGTAGTTCCGGAATTGGCGGCCCTTTCCACCATACACAGAGTCTGAACTCCGGTCAGAGTTCCACCGTGCGATTCCACTTATCAGGTAAACCTGATAAGGACGTGCTGCACAGTGGGGACCTATAAGACATAGAAAGATATTGGTGGCAAAATTGAAAACTTTTTAGGTTTTCTTTCTTTTTCTTTTGTTAAATGAATGCCCTAAAAATAGCTGATCTACAAGCTCAAAACGCTTGGCGACACGTTTTGAGCTAGTAGATCGGATATTTTTGCTATATTTGAATCCTGAAAAGTAACAGTTTTGGACATATTCCACTCAACAGCAACCATATACAACAGTGATATACACCAACATGACCATATCATATCTTCAGCGTCAACTTGAACAAATATTAATACACAATTGGTTTTAGAAATGTATTGACAAAGTAATACCTGGAATCATGTTTGGTAGGAATCTGTGAAATCCTTCCAGGCTGTTGCTGCCACGTACACCCTTGTAGTAGGGGACAGCTACGCCATTGATTTTAGTGGTGCTAGCGATCCTATACATGTTCATACCGGGAGGGTCCTGGAAGCATTCCAGATGACGCTGCTGTCCTGCCCACACCTCATCTATGGCTTCTGTGAATAAACCATTAAGCACAACTATGAGATGGACAGTAATATGTATGTAATACCAGCACATGACAAATAAACCAGTATTGAAATAGCAATAGTAACTGTTAACATCTTTTACCTGGCGATGTGAACAGGCTGACACCCTTCTCATCCAGACCAGCAGGACCTTTAAACTCCTCAATGGCTGCGTGCACGAGGTTGAACGTCTCCTGAGCACCCAGCGTAACTCTCCGCACATGGTGTTTTAGATGCTCTCTCGAGATGTGTAATCGGATCATGTCCGCATCCGTGAGAGATGCCAGAGCCACAGGGTTCTTAGCTCTTGCTGCCTGGATGAGGAGGTCCATATCTGCCCGGTTGTATGCCAGCACTGCTCCTGCTAGGGCGGACTTGAAGGCTGGATACTTGGAGTGACTCTCCGTGCGAACAGCCAAGTCAAAGCGATGGTGCCAGTGGAAAATGTCCAAACGTACCACCATGCCTTGGTCCACCCAGGGCCGGAACAGGTTCTCCGAAGTGGTCGGACCTCTGTCACAGCAACACCCCCGATCCACATACAGGACCTCGGGCACGGGCTGATTGGCCTGCTGGAACCGGTCCATTAGCCCCAGACACATAGGCCTGAGCATCTCACTGGACTCTTCGCAGGTGAGGACGAAGGTGACCACCTGAGAAAACTCATTAGCAATGCTGGTGAACCACTCAGCTGTGCCCCTGCCCTCGCCGGACAGCTTCTTCACCACCTGGAACATGTTCATAACATATGAATAAATGTTTAAATTCAGCACAAAAAGAAAACCAAAAAAACAAGATTGCAAAGCTAAATGTTGTACACACCTTCTTTGTGGAGTCCATTTTAAGGACTGTTCCAAAAGTGGAGAGAATCTGGCTCCTGTAGTCCTGGACGTGGTCAGCTTCTTCCAGGAGAAAGGCATGGCGAAGCAGCCGAGCAGAGGGCAGCTCTCTCTGCGGAGGTGGAGCCGTGAAGGTGTGGCCGAATGCAGTGACTATAGTGCCAGGTTTCACCATAGCGCTGATGATTGTGGTGTACAGGTCCTTTCTGTTGAGGTAGTCCTCGCAATGATTTTCTTGGACCTGTCGCCACACCTTCACCATGGTGTTCCCCTCCGTGCGGTCCCGTAGTAGACGCACCACGTTCTTGTCCACACCGCGTCTGGGATATTACAATCAATACATAAATATGAGCCTTGTTACTACATTAAAGCATGCTGACATATTTACACTTTGTGTAAAATCATGCTGGGAGATTACACACTGTGGTGGCTGAATGTTCATTAAACTCATTGTCATCTTAATGGTTCTTAGCCATTCGTGGTTGCAGTCCCAGAAGCCTCACCCTGGCTCCACCACACAAAGAATACTTACTTGGCGGTCAGGACAGCAGGAAACATGGCTTGGTGAGCGCCACTGAGCTGAGACATGATTGCTTCATCCCACGCCACCCAACGACACTTGCCCCATTTCTTGGTCCTTGCTGCTTTCAGACATGGTGTACAGCACAAGACCTCTGACACCATGCTGTACCAGCCGGACACATCACAGATTTGACGTACCTGCAATATCAAAATAAATGTAGTGTGCAAATATAGTATCTTGTATGTTTTAATTAAGCAATATTACACGAGAGGGTGTGCGTTACCGTCATTATTGGCACGCCAGTGATGCGGTCAGGAACGAGGTGCAGCCGAGTTCCGCCAGCATCACTGAAGTGCCAATAATGTAAGGTAAAGCACACCCTCGAGTGTAATATTGCGATTATACAACAGTTACCAACAAAACACATCCAAATGTATTCATATTGTGGGGCAATTAATAATAAAAATGTTTCGCTACTATTATGTTTCCCTGTAAAGAGAAGAGTTTATTTGACTGAGACAAAATAGTCCCTGTAGAGAGCGCACAACACAGCTGAGGCACAGCACAGCTGATTCCAGTAGGCTATATGCTCCGTCGTACGAAGGTATCGCACGGCGAAAATAGCCGATCTACAAGCTCACAACGCGTCGCGTTGTGAACTTGTAGATCGGCTATTTTCGCTGTGTGATACCTTTGTAACAACATAGTCCATTTTGCGTAGCTGTTTGTTCTCCGGTGGCGGCGGTGGGTCAGGATACTCTCTGTTTGTTTTCCTACCATGGGACAGCGTGACGTCACAGCACAGCTGTGCCATATATGGTCTAAGCAGGCGCGGACTGCAGTGCGGAGTGATTTATTAATGTGATTCGGCCCGTGCTATGATGCTGGTTTGAAGCACGGCTAGAAAGCTATTTCAACCAATCAGATTGTTTGGTCGGAACTACCTGTCGTATAGTCTAACATTGTATTTTTTCATAAGAAACCTGAGACATCTCATTCCCATAACAAAAACTATAAATACCCTAGGATGGTAGCCAGACCGCGTAAGGTACTCGTTCTTCTTCCCTTTGCCCGCACATTCATCACCCTGAGGACACTTGAGTGAGCACTGCCAGACACCAACAGGCTTCCACACAAACAGTCGACTCCTGAAGAACAGGTCTGGAATCGGAATGTCTTGCTTTACAAAGCCTGGAGGTTCTGGAGGGTAGAACCACATCCTGTCATCCTTCTGTCTCCGCCGCCTTTTCATCTGACCCATTGCCTCATATATTTCAATGGGCTTGAACATGCCTCTGTCTCACTCAGCTGTGCCCCTGCCCTCGCCGGACAGCTTCTTCACCACCTGGAACATGTTCATAACATATGAATAAATGTTTAAATTCAGCACAAAAAGAAAACCAAAAAAACAAGATTGCAAAGCTAAATGTTGTACACACCTTCTTTGTGGAGTCCATTTTAAGGACTGTTCCAAACGTGGAGAGAATCTGGCTCCTGTAGTCCTGGACGTGGTCAGCTTCTTCCAGGAGAAAGGCATGGCGAAGCAGCCGAGCAGAGGGCAGCTCTCTCTGCGGAGGTGGAGCCGTGAAGGTGTGGCCGAATGCAGTGACTATAGTGCCAGGTTTCACCATAGCGCTGATGATTGTGGTGTACAGGTCCTTTCTGTTGAGGTAGTCCTCGCAATGATTTTCTTGGACCTGTCGCCACACCTTCACCATGGTGTTCCCCTCCGTGCGGTCCCGTAGTAGACGCACCACGTTCTTGTCCACACCGCGTCTGGGATATTACAATCAATACATAAATATGAGCCTCGTTACTACATTAAAGCATGCTGACATATTTACACTTTGTGTAAAATCATGCTGGGAGATTACACACTGTGGTGGCTGAATGTTCATTAAACTCATTGTCATCTTAATGGTTCTTAGCCATTCGTGGTTGCAGTCCCAGAAGCCTCACCCTGGCTCCACCACACAAAGAATACTTACTTGGCGGTCAGGACAGCAGGAAACATGGCTTGGTGAGCGCCACTGAGCTGAGACATGATTGCTTCATCCCACGCCACCCAACGACACTTGCCCCATTTCTCGGTCCTTGCTGCTTTCAGACATGGTGTACAGCACAAGACCTCTGACACCATGCTGTACCAGCCGGACACATCACAGATTTGACGTACCTGCAATATCAAAATAAATTTAGTGTGCAAATATAGTATCTTGTATGTTTTAATTAAGCAATATTACACGAGAGGGTGTGCGTTACCGTCATTATTGGCACGCCAGTGAGTCAGGAACGAGGCACAGCCGAGTTCCGCCAGCATCACTGAAGTGCCAATAATGTAAGGTAAAGCACACCCTCGAGTGTAATATTGCGATTATACAACAGTTACCAACAAAACACATCCAAATGTATTCATATTGTGGGGCAATTAATAATAAAAATGTTTCGCTACTATTATGTTTCCCTGTAAAGAGAAGAGTTTATTTGACTGAGACAAAATAGTCCCTGTAGAGAGCGCACAACACAGCTGAGGCACAGCACAGCTGATTCCAGTAGGCTATATGCTCCGTCGTACGAAGGTATCGCACGGCGAAAATAGCCGATCTACAAGCTCACAACGCGTCGCGTTGTGAACTTGTAGATCGGCTATTTTCGCCGTGTGATACCTTTGTAACAACATAGTCCATTTTGCGTAGCTGTTTGTTCTCCGGTGGCGGCGGTGGGTCAGGATACTCTCTGTTTGTTTTCCTACCGTGGGACAGCGTGACGTCACAGCACAGCTGTGCCATATATGGTCTAAGCAGGCGCGGACTGCAGTGCGGAGTGATTTATTAATGTGATTCGGCCCGTGCTATGATGCTGGTTTGAAGCACGGCTAGAAAGCTATTTCAACCAATCAGATTGTTTGGTCGGAACTACCTGTTGTATAATAAAGTCTAACATTATATTTTCTTATAAGTAACCTGAGACATCTCATTCCCATAACAAAAACTATAAATACCCTAGGATGGTAGCCAGACCGCGTAAGGTACTCGTTCTTCTTCCCTTTGCCCGCACATTCATCACCCTGAGGACACTTGAGTGAGCACTGCCAGACACCAACAGGCTTCCACACAAACAGTCGACTCCTGAAGAACAGGTCTGGAATCGGAATGTCTTGCTTTACAAAGCCTGGAGGTTCTGGAGGGTAGAACCACATCCTGTCATCCTTCTGTCTCCGCCGCCTTTTCATCTGACCCATTGCCTCATATATTTCAATGGGCTTGAATATGCCTCTGTCTTCATCTTCCTTTACCCAAGAGATGTCAGCAGTTGGGATGCCACCTGTTTCTCCCCATGGCCGCGACCACCCTTCTAGCTCAACCTGAAACAAGTCAAAACATTTGTCAACTAGAAAGATAAATTCATACAGTATAAAATCTATTCTCATTTATAAAACGTTAGTGAGTATTACTTACAGGGGAGTCGAGGGGTGAGGTGAGCAACAACGCCTCCAAGGATGGCACAGTGGACTGCAGTGACCTGGTCGAGGAAGAGGAGGCAGGCGGCTGTGACCTTGTAGCGGTAGAGGTGGCATGAGGTTGTGACTTAGCCGAGGAGGTTGTGATGGCGGACACTGTAGCTGTGGATGGCACAGGAGAGAATACAAATTCTAGAATTGCAATCAATAATGAGGTGAACATGAGGAGCACAATGTGAAAAAAAGAAAGAAAACCTTTTAGTACGCTTCTAAGTGTGTGCAATTACCTTCGTCAGGCAAACTGACAGATCGAATCATCTCATCATCCATCCATGAGGGATCTGGCGGTGGTGACCTGGTCGTGGTTGAGGCAGAAGTGGAGGGCAGCTGGGACCTGGTTGAGGCAGACGTGGCAGGAGGTTGTGATGTAGCCTGGGAGGTTGTGATGGCGGACACTGTAGCTGTGGATGGCACAGGAGAGAATAAAAAGTCTAGATTTGTAGTCAATAATGAGGTGAACATGGGGAGCATAATGCAAGAAAAAGAAAGAAAAAATGTTAGTAAGCTTCTAAGTGTGTGCAATTACCTTCGTCAGGCAAACTGACAGACCGAATCATCTCATCATCCATCCATGAGGGATCTGGCGGTGGTGACCTGGTCGTGGTTGAGGCAGAAGTGGAGGGCAGCTGGGACCTGGTTGAGGCAGAAGTGGAGGGCAGCTGGGACCTGGTTGAGGCAGAAGTGGAGGGCAGCTGGGACCTGGTTGAGGCAGACGTGGCAGGAGGTTGTGATGTAGCCTGGGAGGTTGTGATGGCGGACACTGTAGCTGTGGATGGCACAGGAGAGAATAAAAAGTCTAGATTTGTAATCAATAATGAGGTGAACATGAGGAGCATAATGCGAGAAAAAGAAAGAAATTCTTGCTGGTGAAAAATGTTAGTAAGCTTCTAAGTGTGTGCAATTACCTTCGTCAGGCAAACTGACAGACCGAATTATCTCATCATCCATCCATGAGGGATCTGGTGGTGGTGACCTGGTCGAGGTAGAAGTGGAGGGTGGCTGGGGAGGAGGTTCCTAGATAACAAAAACAAAAGTTTCCTCAAAGTGTATTCCAGGGACTCTCTGGGTTCCTTTAGGGGGGACTACATTGAGCCCTTACAGGTCTGTAACTCTGACAGTAAGGGGAAACCTTGAAATTTTGAATTTTGAGAGCCTCTGGCCTAGATAATTCTATTATATCTGACATATAACACATAATATTTTGTGTCACTGAAAATCTGTTGTGTGTGCTTCATACAACTTACTTCTTTGATTTTGTCAATTATATATTTTTGGAACCTCTTCATTAGTAGGCTGGTTATCTTGCCTGACCTTGTATTCAACCACCGCTGTACAGAGGAGAACGCTTGATTGATTCTCTCCTTCTCAAGCTGATTGTAGTAGTCATCTGGCATATCTGTCAGTCTTGGGTACAGTCTGTACAAGTTCCACATTTCCAGGAATGTGGCGCTCTTAAACCCTTCCTGGCCGTAGATGCATCTATCGATATTGTGCAGAAGGGTACGTGCCACCTGTGGGAAGCTTTCTGCGTATTCTGCCAGATAGTTCTTGAGCCACTCCAGGTTTATGTTTCGTGTTGTTTGTGATTCTCTCCTGTGACTGTCCACAAGACTCTAAACATAGTATAATAAAGCTTTAACTATAGCATTAATAACGAATGACATTATTGCTGTGTTACCTTTGTGCACACATTTTGTTGAGAGATGATGATAACCATATCCTTGTATCTAGAAGTAATCGAATTAAAACACTAAAGCTGTAATTACAATTATTTGTATTTGAAATTAAATGTGCACTTACTACTGCATGTAGCCCACGTCGTTCTCGACAAGCCAGTGGAATGTGGGGTTCAAGTACTTTCCAAACGAAAGCACCATCTTTCCCAGGCATTGCTGGCGTGTTGGTGCTGGGATGCCTTCAGCATGTAGCAGTTGCACAGCATAGGGGATGGCTGTGGACTCCAGCAACAGCTCTGGCGGAGGTGTGGGGAAGGACTTTTTGTTTACCTTATACCTATAAGGCTTGCTGGCATTCGTAGATTGCAATATGGCCTGTTGGTGGCTCTCAGGTACATGTTTGTCCATCACCCGGATCACTGGCATTGCCATGATGTGTGACTTTCAATCTGCTTCCTTGCACGTACACAAACAAACAACACACACACACACACACACAAACACACACACACACACACACACACACACACACACACACACACACACACACACACACACACACACACACACACACACACACACACACACACACACACACACACACACATTTGTGAATGTGTTGGGGTCCGGGACCCCTAGGCCCAAGGGGGTCCTCAGACTTACTACAGCTGGTCTGTCAAGTCAGTGTGTGATGGGAACCTTCTTCTTTTCATTTTTATTCACATTAACCACTTGAACCCTAGCATCCCTGTTCTGAGGTGAATATTAGCCCGAAATAGCCGATCTACAAGCTCATTATGTATAGTTGGGAACCAAATGAACCCTTACAGATGAGTAAGAGTAAGTAAGAGTGTAAAATGAAACCAAATGGACCCTTTCATTTTACACTCTCAATAGTTAAATTAATGTTAAACATCTGAATTACTTACTTAAAAGTTTACTCAATTAGAGAAATGTTGAATAATTGTTATTTTGATGAGTGTTTGCCTGTTATCTCTCTACCACATCAATACAGCGTGGCTGGAATTGTGGACAAAGTCGTATCCAACATAGCCACGAAACATGACTGTCGACAGTCATGGCGCTACTTGTTCCTGTGTTTTGAAAATGTTACATTTACAACCAGTACATCTACATTAACGTTCGGATTTCTAATATAAAGTGCTGACCCCAAAGCGACAGATGTTACAAGTTAAAGCGCACGGGTCTAAATACCCGTATTTTCCGTATTGTTCAATAAAAAGCTTTTTAATCCGATCGCCGGCCATTTTCTTCGAATTCTCTCCATACGCTTTCAACTACACGCCCTATCGTTTGGGAGGTGTATTGCAGTCTGATACATTATTAAACAATACGGAATATACGGGTACTTAGACCCATGCGCTTTAACTTGTAACATCTGTGGCTTTAGGGTCAGCACTTCACATTTGAAATCTGAACGTTTATGTAGATGCACTGGTTGTAAATGTTCAGCGCCATGAGGCTTGTGTCAGACGAGCGTCATAAAGCAAAGCAAAGTTAGTTGTTTACCCAGGGTGTCGGACTAAGTACGAAGCTTGTTTCCAGCCGGACCCTGCATGGAAGCCTTGCTCAAGGGCTATTCAGCGGTGATTCATGATTGATGTGATGAATTGGGGAATCGAACTAGGGACCTTCCGGTATCAAGGCCGCCCCTCTAACCACTAGGCCACCGCTGCCACATGCGACAATAACATTATATTTGTTAATAAGTTTTAAGTCTGAAAGGCTAAATCTCAATAAATGGTGGTCCGTGGCTCTCTGCTGACTAAATAATGGTCGTTGTCGATATGAAAAGGTTTGAAAACCACTGAGACTGAGCATCGTAATTACGACAGTAGGCCTAGATTCACCCATATGGCTACTGTAGCCTACATGGCCTAATTTGTTCCCAAAATAATGCTTTGTGAATCATAGCCTAATTAAGACACGGTCTGTTCAGAAAATAACTAAGCCTATGCTTGAACCACAATGAAATTAAAACATGCAGTCAGACCACATATCAAATTATGCTTACCTGTGTTGGTAGTAACTCTTTATAAAGTAACAAGGTAACTAACTAAACGTGTTAACTAACTTGTTAATCTTTTCCAGTTCGGTAACGCCGTTTCAGTTACTGACATAAATTTTAATAAGCACAAGTGCACAACTCGCTACTTTATCTGAAAATCTCCGACAACTGAACTCTTTGGAATCTTACAGGTTCCCTATAAGTAGTCTGCAGGGGTGAAAGTGGGCCGGAACGGTCCGGAACGGCGTTCCGGTAAAAGATTCGGTCCCGGAACGCCGTTCCGTTAAGAAAAAGTCAAAGGCAGCTGTGAAAATCCCATATTAAATAACCTGCCAGGAGACCCATGGCCATGTTCAAGAATAAAACAATCTACTAACGTCAGATTAACATACAGGGCGTCACAACCATTCATTAATTTGTGCGTACGACGGGACACTCTCACAGATCCGTGATTTCCCCTGACTTCTTTTTTTTTTCTCCCCCCGTTCCGCATAAACTGTTGCTTTCGCGTGAAGTTAAGTAGTTTCAACTAGGCTACCTGGGTACTTCTACTTCCAGTAGTATGATTTCAAAATAAAACGTGTGTTGAATTGTAACAAAACAAGGATAGAGTTTTAAAAAAACTCTTATTCTGAAATGCACATCGTTTTGAAAGGAAACCAGATTTATTTTCTGGAGGCCACTTGACAGCTTTCTGCTCACGGAACACAGCTCCACACTAACGTGCATCGTCAAAAAATGTAAACACGGACGTGGGTCATGGGACATTATGGAATATAAATACTTTGTGGCAAAAGTTCGACATATTTACAACCATGATCTCTGAAACCAAGACAATGTGGGGCTATGGAACAAAAGTGTGTTTTCTTTCATCTTTTCAGAAGGTGAGTAATTCATCTTATCTAATGCTGATAGTGGTGGAAAGTAACTAAGTACATGTACTCAAATACTGTACTTCAGTATAATTTTAAGGTAATTTTACTTGACTGGAGTATTTCCAATTTGCAATATTTTTATTTCTATTCCAATACATCTCATAGGCAAATATTATACTTTTACTCCACCTCAATTATTTGAAAACTTTAGTTTAATACTACTAGTTACTTTGTGGATTTTAATTATTATGACAAAACATACATAAACCGCTTCAGCCCCATTTAAACTTTGGCTTTTTGAAAATGTACATATTGTACAGTATGGTCAAGTTGGGCAATATAGCTCTGTTTTCATCATGTGTATCAGGGGTGCAGCCATGGGTGGGCCCAGGGACAGGATTTATTTATGAGAACGAGAATTAAATAAAGTAACCCTAACCTAACCCTAACCCTAAACCTAAAACCGAAATAAAGTAAAGGAAAAAAAGTACCAAAACCCACCCAAACCCGCACATTTTTCGACCCGAAACCGCAAAAAAATCGCGCGCGCGCGCTTCGCGCGCGCGCACGGGACCCGTGTCAGTTCCGGCAAGAAATGTCAACCACTTTCACCACTGGTAGTCTGACCCCGAAATACCCCCCTCTGCTCAACACCGTGGATGGGGCAGGGGGAGGCGGGGGTGGGAGCAGGACGGGGGATGCTGTGACTGACTCTGTACTTTCAAAGTGCTGTTATCCTCTTCTCCTCAATTCGTACCTTTTCCTGTATCGTATTATAAAAGGCATTCTCGGTATTCTACGGATTTCTCTAGTCCCGACAGTCTGGGGCAAAACAATCGAGTAGAAAGGTAGACAGAACAGAAGTAGGTAAAACTAACTTGGTAATATGTAAATTAGCCATGCGCCAGCGTGTCTAGTGTTGCCATGTCCACTTATTATAAGCCACTTTGGTCAGTTTGACTAACCTGCCCTAGTGGCTTATTTTGGGCTTGTTTTCATAGACCTGGTTGCTTATTTCTCTCACAAAACCTGGCAACACTGTCTGCGTCTATAACGTTGAGTCTCTGTAGGGATACAGAATAGATTTGGTAACATTTATTCCAAACTGCAGAACATTTCCCCCCCAAAAATGTGCAAAAATAAATTTGTGAAAAAAGCTGATCTACAAGCTCACAATGCGTCTCACTGCAGCATGTTATGAGCTTGTAGACTAGGCTATTTTCACTACATTTGAAATTCAGAATGTATTTTTGCTAGTAATGTAGTGGAGTCAAACGTTTAATATTTAAGGTTTCGAGGCCAATAGGCTCGAAGCCTTATTACATCTGTAAGAGTTCATGATCTTCCGCCGGTTTTGCCAGTTCTGGCCTAACCGCGTGGTCACTTTTTATGAAATTCGGCAATATGGTAGAGGGCTATGCCAAACGGCGAAAACCCGAAACTCACAACCATTGGCCAAAGGGTGGCGCTGTAGCACTCAATTGAAAATGCCAACTTTGAACAGGTACAGCTCATGCCCTGTTTCACCTAGAGCCATGAAACTTCGATACACACATGCGTCTCCTCATGCCTAACAACTTTCACTGTTTGACTTTTGACCTCTGACCTTTAGATCTCCCACCATTTCGAATTCTATGAAAAGCAGTAAAAAGCAGTAAAAGTCCATAGCTTTCTGGGATCTTTGAGCAATCTGTACGAAACTGTCTACACATGAACTTTGGACCAATGCCGACAAACGTGAGCAAGCGGATTTTCCATAAGTGAAAACGTTAAGCTTTTATAAGCCAATGAAAATTGCAGCTTTTATGACAATTATTCATCTGCCCCTAACACATACATGCAGACTCACATTTGTTTGACACTTTGCAATATTGTAGAGGGTCCTTCCAAGTATCACTGAAACCAATCTTACTCCAATTGGTCAAAGGGGGGCGCTATAGCAATTTTTTGAAAATGCAAACTTTAAACAGGCAAAAGTCATGCCTCGTTTGGCCGACAGCCGTTAAACCTGCTTACACATGTGCCTTGACTCATGAGGAACACATGTATCACTTTGACCAGTAAGCTCTGCCCTTAGATTGTCTGCAATTTTGAGCAGTTTGAAAAACATTTAAATCCAGGATTTCTGAGCAATTTGCGTGAAACTGTGTCAAATACATGCTTGAGGCCCTTTTTCACAGGTTCAGGTGTGTTGGTTCAATAGCTTGATCGCTTAATCATCTGCCTTGAAACCATAGGGTAGCAGGTTCGAATCCCACCTCAGGTAGACTTCATTATAATTGCATTGCACACAACATGACTATATCAATGAATACATGTGCAATTGTTAAAGATGACGAGAAATGCATACTTGAAAGTAGTTATTTTCAATGTATGACGTACTTCATTCGCCCTTTTGTTTTGTTTTCTTGGATTCTCCCTTTTCACTGTCCAAGGCTGTGTATTGGATAGCTCCACCAGTAGAGTGTGAGTCTCATGTGCCAAAGGTCCCTGGTTCGAATCCCACTTATTACAGTTCACATTTAAATTACATTGTACAAAACATGACCCTGTTAATTCAGACATGTGCAATGTTTAGACAATAACACGAAATGCTTTTGAGAGTAGTTGTTTTTTATGTATGACATACTTTCTTGTGAAAATAGCCGATCTACAATCTCACACCTTTTTAGATAGCAACGCGTTGTGAGCTTGTAGATCGACTATTTTCCACTAGTTTCCATTCCGAAATATATTGAGCAGTTTGAAAAACATTTAAAACAAGGATTTCTGAGCAATTTGCGTGAAAGTGTGTCATGTGTGTGAACTCCCTTTTCACTAGTACAGGTCTGTTGGCCCAATGGCTTAATCATCTGCCTTGATACCGCAGAGTCGCTGGTTCAAATCCCACGTCATGCAGACTTCAACTCAATTGCATTGCACACAACATGATTGTATCAATGAATAAACATGCAATTGATAAATGAAATGCTTATTGAGAGTAGTTATTTTCAATGTATGATGTACTTCATTCCCTCTTTTGTTTTGTTTTGTTGGATTCTCCTTTTTCACTGACTAAGGCTGTGCATTGAATAGCTTGATCAATACACTGTTAGTCTCATGTGCCAGAGGTCCATGGTTCAAACCCCACTCGTCACAGTTTACATTTAAATTGCATTGTACAAAACATGACCCTGTTAATTCAGACATGTGCAATTTTTAAACAATAACATGAAATGCTTTTGAGAGTAGTTGTTTTTTATGTATGACATACTTTCTTGTGAAAATAGCTGATCTACAATCTCACAGCGGAAGAACCTATAGGACGGAAAACCCTATAGATATCAACAGACACCATCAGGGAGGCCATATCTTTAGCTCAATGAGAAGAGAGGCAGCCTGTGAATCCATAGGTCGCTGGCTCGATCCCTGTCCCCAACAATGCGTTGAGGTGATCATCATTTGGAATTCCCCCTATTCCCATGGATTGGATCCACCCCTCTCACCTGCTCTCACTCATCACCAATCACACCTGCCACATGCACAGTACAATTTTTAGGTACTTTTACTTTACTGCTCTACTCTACTACAATTACAGCAGATGACAGCTTTAGTTACTTGTTACTTTGCAGATGTAATTATTAATACAACACCTACAGTAACCACATACAGCCGATCTACAATGTGACGCGTTATGAGCTTGTATGTATATAATAAGCAACCCATGCTGTATGATAACTTACCACATATGAAATCCAATTCTGTCTATCCAATGGCTCAGTCTGTACTGTGGCCATAGCTGAGTGGTTAGTGAGCCCACCTAGGGAGCCAGAGGCCCTGGTTGCCCCAGGTACGATTCCAGGCCAGGCCAGCAAATGTGTCGATGAAATGAAATTTGTCCCTGAGCAAGACTCTTAACCCCTAATTGCTCACAGGCCCTCATTGGAAACAAGACCGCAAGGACTTTCATGAACGGACCTGGAATTATCCTTATCCTTTACACTGTCTACCCACAAGTCTATAGGTCCCTGGTTCAAACCCCAATTTAACCGGTCCAAATATAATTTACTGAACAAAAATCATGACTTTGTTAATTAATGCATGTTCACTTCTTCTCTCTCGCTCTCTCTCTTACTGCCTCTCTTCTCTCTCTCTCTCTCTCTCTCTCTCTCTCTCTCTCTCTCTCTCTCTCTGCCTCTCTCTCTCTCTCTCTCTCTCTCTCTCTCTCTCTCTCTCTCTCTCTCTCTCTCTCTCTCTCTCTCTCTCTCTCTCTCTCTTTCTCTCTCTCACTCTGTCACTGTCTGTCTGTCTGCCAGTCTGCCACTCTGTCACTGTCTGTCTGTCTGCCAGTCTGCCACTCTGTCACTGTCTGCCAGTCTGCCACTCTGTCAGAGTCTGTCTGTCTGCCAGTCTGCCACTCTGTCACAGTCTGCCAGTCTGCCACTCTGCCACTCTGTCAAAGTCTGCCAGTCTGCCACTCTGTCACAGTCTGCCAGTCTGCCAGTCTGCCACTCTGTCACTCTGTCACTGTCTGTCTGTCTGCCAGTCTGCCAGTCTGCCACAGTCTGTCTGTCTGCCAGTCTGCCACAGTCTGTCACAGTCTGCCAGTCTGCCACTCTGTCACAGTCTGCCAGTCTGCCACTCTGTCACAGTCTGCCAGTCTGCCATTATTCTCGAAACCACTCATTGCTGCTTGCAGCTATATTTCCATTTGAAATGTAATGGAGTGAAAGTCATGTGCTTGCAAAGAAGACATTCCTGACTGTAGGTGTTATGGAACATTTCCTCCATAAAGAATGAAAAGTAGATACTAATATACATTGTAGAACATGTATTCAATACAAAAGATGACAATAATAGGACTAATTCCTATGTAATACAAACATGAGAAATATAACAATGAGACAATATGAGTAAAAAGGAAGATTGCACAGAAGTTACATAGGGCTTGGGGAATCTTCTTAACAAAGATGGAAGAAGGAAAGGTGGACAGGGTCAAAATATGTGTTCTCAGCACTTGAGTATGAAAGGTCAATTCGGCCTGACTATGAAATGTGCTGCTCCACACTCAGTGACTGAGAGTGGCGACACTACCCTGACCAACTATGAACATAATTAACAAAGATAAAGTCCTGCTGAAGCATGGATCCCGCAGGAATCCCCCCTGAAAGCCTTCTTCTGGTCACCTCAGGAGGGCCAGCTGAGATGTTTGAGGACAATCTTATCTATTCTGATGGGGATGTGTGGGACTGGACAATCTGTCTGGGAAAATACATGAAAGAAACACACACATTAAAACTATATATTAAACTCAAGAGTAAATGTGCAGCATACCAACATACAGTATAAGTGTACACAGGGTATCTGTGTACACTTATACTGTATGTTGGGGGGGCACTATAAAGCCACTATAAAGCCCACTATAACGCACGCCTACATCAGCTATTTGAAATAGCCTATCTACAAGCTCACAACAGGTGGTTAAATGTCTGAAAATACCCATGAACATGAATGCAACATATCAATAGAAAACATCATGTGTAAACAAGCAAACAAAAAACATGAATTAAGGAAACACTGATGATAGTGAATCTGAAAGACATTTTGTGGTAGCGTCCTTGCATATCTCTCTCTCTCTCTCAGATAAGGGGTCCTTGGCCTGAAAAATACCTTAAGTTATTTCAGACCATCATTTACTCTTTCTTTTTTTAAACAACACTGAGGTGCCCACACTTCTCAGGGGGCCACTCTTCCTGTTACTGTTGGTCAGTTGTTCTCAACCAGTGGTCCTTGAGGGGGTTCCAGGTGGTCCCCAGCTAAATGATGGATAGTTGGGAACGAAATTAAACCTCACAGCTGAGTAACTCTTGAGAGTATAAAATGAAACCAAATGGACCCTTTCATTTTACAGTTAAATTATTGCCGGAGACAATAATATGAACGCAAAGTATCCTCTGTCACAGTGGTTCTCAAACCTTTTCATTTCAAGGACCCCTATTTGAACATTTTCTACCTCTGGGACAGCAATCTATACTTTAAAATCCTAACTCTAAGAGTGTATAAATGGAACCAAATGGACCTGTGAGTGTCTACCTTGACCAACTATGAACATAATTAACAAAGATAAAGTCCTGCTGAAGCACATGGATCCCACAGGAAGCCCCCCTGAAAGCCTTCTTCTGGTCACCCCAGGAGGGCCAGCTGAGATGTTTGAGGACAATCTTATCTATTCTGATGGGGAGGTGTGGGACTGGACAATCTGTCTGGGAAAATACATGAAAGAAACACACACATTAAAGAAACACTTTCTGCCTGTCTCTGTCAATCCAAAGCCAATAGTCCTGCACATCATTTAATATCTCAAATAATATGAACACACACCAGGAGATATCACAGTAAGAGCTGGATTTCCACTGCAGCTTTAGCACCACACTGTCATGTTAAATAACTGTACTGATGAACTGTACTGGGGTCCCCAGAAAAATGTGTTCATATCTATAGCATCAAAATCAGCAAGCAATATCTCAAATAATATGAATGCATAGTATGCCCTATCACAGTGGTTGTCAAACCTTTTAATTTCAAGGACCCCTATTTGAACATTTTCTACCCCTGGGACAGCAATCTATACTGTAAAATCCTAACTCTAAGAGTGTATAAATGGAACCAAATGAACCTGTGAGGGTCCATTTGGTTCCATTTGGACACCCTCTGTTTGAGAACCACTGCCCTATCATATTATTAAAATAACTGTACTGATGAACTGTACTGGGGTCCCCAGAAAAATAGACATAATAGACATAAATAAACAGCTCAGATACAGTGATTAGAATCAACATCTACAACAATACAATACATTGTCTGAAACAGTCAATCACTAATTTGATTTCTCCTCATTTAGCATTTGGGTTGTATAAAATCATGCATGTTACACTGAGCAGTTTACAAACCCACACACCCCAGATGGAGGTAAACATGTGTTGACCAACACACCTTGACCCATGACCACAAAACATTAAACTGTCATGTTAAATAACAGTACAAAAACGGAGCTAGAGCTCTTTCCCTCAAACTGCTATATAATAAACAAAGCTAAACATATTTTAAATAATATGAAATATAACATCGAGGCTTTAATGGTGATCAGTGATGTTCTATGAATAATGATATGTGTGTCTATCATGGACTGTTTGTTAGTTTTAAGCAGCTCTCAGCCCACTATAAACACTACTACACTACACTACTATCAGCTATTTGCCCAAGCTGCAGGTTATAGGCAGCCCAGTACACACTTATAACATCACAGATTGATCTAATAATGAATCCACTGTGTTCAGCAACTCACCAGGTTATCTGAGCATACATTTGTTTGCTTTACCATGTTATGAACTGTCCCATAGAGCCTTTAAACCCCTCTTTAAATGGTCACCAGACATGTCAACCCAAGACAGCTCGACCCGGACCGGTCGACCCGCTTTCGACCCGCTTGGACCCGACAACTCGACCCAAATTCGACCCGGACCGAGAGAGAGAGAGAGAGAGAGAGAGAGAGAGAGAGAGAGAGAGAGAGAGAGACATAATAATAATAATATGTACATTGATTTACCAAACAATTATTATTTGTCTGTCAGGGTGAAACAAGCCCAAAGGCTTTCAAGCAAGCACAGCCATTGAGATAGACACCTCCTTACCTCAAGCCCTATTGTCTTCTTGATGTGATAAGGCTTTCAAGCACAGCGATTAGACACCTCCTTACCTCAGCTCTAAATCCTTACAGTGTGTCTATTATCAATTGGTTCAGCCTGGCGATCCTCAATCTGTGTTGTCTGACAATTATTCTTGCACTCACTTTATTCTCCCCTTTTCAGGTAAAGTGCAAAGTTGCCATGTTATAATAAGTTTCTATGAATGCTTTAGCTTCAAGACTGTATTGGTGTGGGGCTGTGTTGGTGTTTTTGTTGCACTCGTTACAAAGCTAATGGAGGCTAATGGAAGCTAAAGGGAGCCACCCAGAGGACGTTTACAGAACATCATAAAGTGACGTTCAGTCTACACATTAACATCAGTTTTTCTGTCATTCATTCCAACATTATGAATGAAGGTATAACATACAAACTTTCATCTGAAACACTGTGTATGAGCTCTGAACATCAAATGGTGTATACATTTTAAGTTCAGACAGTTTAATTATAAAAATATACTACTATTTTTGACCTTTTTTTCAATCATTGAAATTGTTTTGATAGTATGACTGAAATAGTGCACAAAGACTCAATCATTGAAATTGTTTCACACTGCCCTGTTTTGTCAAATAAAATAACAGTTACTTTAATTCATTTCACCTCTTGTGTTGTGTTTAATGATGGCAACTAGTGTAGATCTGCTACTTTCAAATGATTTTAGAGGAGAGGAGGACAAAACAGACACAATAAGGCATACATTATTATTTCATTTAGAAAAGAAGGTTTACAAAAACACTTCTTAAAAAAAAGTATGCAACTGGGGGAGCATGCTTACAATAATTACTCTTAAATATACTATAAATATACTCAGGACCTCCCTCACCGTCACCTTGTACCTTGTACTCTACTACCCTCTAGGGGTTACACAGAGCTACTACTTCAGACAACCAGACCCGGTCGATTTGGGTCCAGCTGTCTCAAATTCGCGGCTGGTCGAGCTGTCTTGGGTTGACATGTCTGGTGGCCCTTTAAATAGACGCGCTACATTTTGTTAGCATCTCCTCCTTTCAACAAATAAGACCCTTCAACTAAGCTAAATATATTTAAAATCATATTCAATAAAAAAAATTAGGTCTTCCTTAGGGACTAAGGGGTATATAATGATCAATGATTATGTCCTATCTCACCACTCAAACAGAGAGCGTCTCCTTTCAAACCCCAATGGTTCTATTGAGCCCCCCGCCCACAGGAGTGGCCCAATTCTCTCACAACTTGCTACAAAAATCGCTCATGCAAAACTATATAACCTCCTACCTTTCATTTTCCACCTTCACATGTGTCTCCTTCTCTAATAATCAAAAAGTGCTATATATTTCATCTCGCAATTTACTTCCGGATGGTTCGTTTTGCACCTTTTTCGCCACATCGGTCACGGGAAAGAAATAAGCGCTGCCGTGGTCTATGGAAACGAGCCCAAAAGTGCACCCAAATAAGCCCAAAATCGCTTATACAAACAGTCAGACCTGGCAACGCAGCCTACGCCAATCATGTGTGAGAGATCTACAAGCTATGGGACAGACACGCCATGTGCCATACACCGTATCTTAGCAACAACAACAGCGCTCACTCTCATTGGTCGTGTCATGCCAGGATCAGTTTCCAGACAATGGCATCGCAGAGAGAGTTTGCTGTAGCCATCAGAGTCAGTCGCAGCAACGACGGACAGGGAGCTGTTATAGCTGGCATGTAGCTAACGCTAACGTCGCTGTCATGCCTGCAGCGGCCTTGCAATCACTTTGTCAACAATGCACGTTCGTGTGGCGAATGTTATTATTGCTGCTCAGTCAGTCCATTGCGGATAGTGTATGTTGTGGGCTTCTGGAGAACAGTGTAGCTCCACACTAACTCCAGTAACTAACGTAATGGCAGGACCGCCCGTGCACCGCACGTTTAGGCAATGTAGTAAGTAATTTCAGGTAATTTCGGTCCGATTAGGGCACTGGTTATCAACCTTTTCAGCCCCCCCCCCAAATAATCATATTTGAACTGGGGACCCCCCCATTTTGTTTGACTCCGTTCCACAAGTCAATATTGTGAAAATAGCAGATCTACAAGCTCTCACGTTGAGAGGCGTTGTACGCTTGTAGATCGGCTATTTTCAACATGTTTGCCTCTTTCTTAAATTATTTGCCAATGTGGCCAATGTTTCATAGTATAGTTTGTTGACTACTTTTGTTGCATACATGGCCTTTTCCTTTACTTTCGTTTTCTATATTGTCTCCGCCAGGCCGAAAGGCATGGCGCAAGAGTATGTTTTACCCCCTGTCCGTCCGTCTGTGGATAGCTAATCTCTCGCATCGTTGGCTTGATCGCAGCGAAACTGTGCACACACACTCCCTGGATGCCAATTCAGAACCTCTGCCCCATTTCTTTCACATGGCCCAGTGTTATAGTGCCACCAGGAGGCCGCTTTTTGCAAAACACATTTTTTCACAGTACTCCTACATATTTTGTCCAAACATCACGCAAATCGGTACACAGCATCTCCATAGTCATTTTAAAAAATGGCTCTTTCAGATGTTTCATATTCCATCCTGATTGGCTCAAAATGGCTTCCAAAGTCTGCAGGACTGCTCCGTTTGGACCAAAATGCCTCAAATTATGAACACAGCATGCACTTTCCGTGCACCTTTGCACCCACATTCCCACTATGCCTAGGAAGAAATTTCACTTCATATTTTTCTAATCAGCCTCATGGTGGTGCTATAACAGCCCCATTTGTGTTTTCACCTATAACTGCACCAATCTGTGCAAAACTTTGTATGTGCACTCTCTAGAGGTCAAGGAAAAACCTTTGCCCTGCTTTTTTCACATCTACCTTTTATAGCGCCACCAGGAGGCCCACTTATGTACAACATATTTCTTTACATTTCTCCTTCCCATTTCATCTAAATGTCACGCAAATCGGTACACATGATCTCTATAGTCATGTGATCAAGACGGATCTGTTTACTTTTTCATATTCCATCCCGATTGGCTAAGATTCTCATCTAAAGTTTGCAGGAGTGGCCCGTTTAGAACAAAATGCCGCAAATCATGAATGCAGCATCCGATTGTGGTCAACTTCGCACGCACATTCACACTATGTTGAGGAACAACTGCTACCATTTTAACATTGGCCTGTGGGGGGTCCCCACCGACAGGTTGAGAACCACTGTATTAGGGGAGAGTCAGTGAGAGCTGGATAAACAAGGTAAAATAATAATAATAATAATAATACATCAGACTTATATAGCGCTTTTCTGGTACCCAAAGTCGCTTTACAAAACAGCTTAAAAACAATTTTATTAGGAGCAAAAGAAAACAAAAGAAAAGAAAACATTAAAAGGCTAAAACAAAAGGCTAAGGCTTGTCATAGAGGACGAAAGTGAGGTTTGGTTAGGTCTGGGCAGGGAAGGCGAGTCTAAAGAGGTGGGTTTTGAGGGAGGCTTTGAAAACGGCAAGAGTGGGGGCAGCTTTGATGTGGGATGGGAGTGGATTCCAAAGGGTGGGGGCCGCAACTGAAAATGCCCTGTCACCCCAGGTGCGTTTTTTTATTTTTTTGGGGAAGTCCAGGAGGTTTGCGTCGCCAGACCTGAGGGAGCGGGAGGGTGCGTGGCGTTGGAGGAGGGCAGAGAGGTAGCAGGGGGCCAGGTTATTGAGGGCTTTGTAGGTGGTGATGAGTATTTTGAAGTCTATTCTGTGTTTTACTGGGAGCCAATGAAGGTCATGGAGTACTGGGGTGATGTGGTCTCTGGATCTGGTTCTGGTGAGGAGGCGGGCAGCAGAGTTTTGGACATATTGGAGTTTTTTTATATTTTTTGCAGTGGCACCGTAGAGGAGACTATTGCAGTAGTCGAGTCTGGAAGTGATGAATGCGTGGATGAGTGTTTCTGCAGCAGTTTGGGATAGAGTGGGACGGAGGCGGGCGATATTTCTGAGGTGGTAGAAGGCTGTTTTTGTGATGTGATTGACGTGGGATTGGAATGAGAGGGTGGGATCCAGGATGACACCAAATGTGTCAAAAGGGGTTTGTACGGCTGGGAGAGGAGATACTGTGTCTTTTGGACAAACAGCAGCGTGGTGCTGATGTTTGTTGTGTGAAGCAGCTTAATGTCAGAGTGTTTGTGTTGGAGCGCCTCAGTGCGGCTGCAGAGTTCATGTGCAACCTCTTCCAGAGAGAGATAGAGACACTAGAAACTCTGCTGGAGAAAAAAACAACACTGCTGGGCATTGACTTTCATATGGACATTGATCTACACACTGCAGGTATGTCTGTTACACACACAACATCAAACTACACACTACAGGAATGATGCAGCGTTTGCATTCCAGCCAGCATGCCAGCGTAGTTCCCATATGGTTTCAAGGTGGGCTAAACCATATGGACCCCATGTCAGCAATGTCAGCGGGATCCACTTCAGTCCCAACTGGGATGCCCTTGTGGGACATACGTGTGTTCTACCTGGGCCTTAGGTGGGCCCCACCTAGGCTATTCTATGTGGGGCCGAGGTGGGTCTTAACTGCGATGCCCATGCGGGCTATAAGTAGCTTCTACCTGGCCCTTACGTGGGCCCCAACTAGCCACGTTTATGTGGGACCAAGCCGGGTCCTAACTGGGTTTGCCCATGCAGTGCCCATCACTCCAAATGTTGTGACGTCAGGGCTCTCAATACTGCACATTGGTGGAGGAGGAGGGGCCGCAGGGCAACCGCACACATCGCTGAACCAATGGTAGCCCACGGATGTTTCCTCTGCTCTGGAGATTTACAATCTGCCCCTCTATGCCACATATCATCCGCGCTACAGGGTCTTCACTGACCGAGCCACGGCCCCACTGGCCCTCATGACGCTACGCCACTTATATGCGCTGCCAAGTGGCCGCGGGCGCTACGTGGGCGTGGCCGCGGGCTAGACGCTCGCCCCCGCATAGCGGGGGCGAGCTTCTAGTTAGCACAATTGGAGCCATTAAACGTCTGTTTACAAGGCACCTTACCTGTCTGCTGCTGCTGTCTGACATATGCTCTCATCAATGTTTGCAGCCAGGTCTGCTTTATTATGTCCCCCAAGATTTATTTGAAAATAGCAGATCTACAAGCTCACAATCCGTCACGATGTGACACGTTGTGTGCTATTTTCAAATTGACTATGTATACAGTAGGTTTAAAATGGCTCACACCCAGTCACTCGTTTCTCTCACAGAACCTGGCAACGACAGGGCTGTGACAGGAGTCTGTGACAGAGATGTAAAAATCCACGGCTTGATGTCATCAAAAGCATATAAAACATCAAATGCAAACCTTATTGGGTCCCAACCAGCACAAAGAGACCAGCCGTGGGGCTCCTGTGGCCCATATAGTCCCTTCTTTTGGGTTTTGTTTTCCCAGACCAGGTCGCTCGATTCTCTCCCACAGTCTGGCAACGCTGGCTGGGAGAGAGACGTCCAAATCCAGGCCTTAACGTCATCAAAAACATATAAAACATAAAATCGAAATGTTATTGGGTCCCAACCAGCACCAAGGGACCATCATTGTTTGGTGGTGGGGGTCTATAATGAATTAAAAAGCATAGAGTGCTCCTGTCCATCTAAATGTAAACAAAGATGGCTGCCGTTGAGAAACTCAGAGAGAGTGAAGGGGGCGGGGACAGGCAAACGAGAGAAGTTTTCAGGAGTGTGGGGGCCTCTGGAGACTGGAGAGTGAATGGAGGTCTATGAGGTGGGCGACTGGAGACAAGGGGGCCCCCCCCCCGACGCCTGGAGACCGACTGGAGACATGGCTGGAGACTGTCTCCAGTCACTTTGCACCTCTGTAGACTCAAGCCCTATACTGCCTCCCCCTGGCCAGCCGGGGCGCCTGATGGAGGGGAAAGGAACTGGTTGGAATAACGTGTTCCTTCCACACGATACGTCCAACCAGGGAAACTCTCCCCTGTCAGGTGACAAGAAGGTCAGTTCGCTCTCATGCAATGAAGGAGGCATGAGCTCGGCCCTGACCTCCCTAGTTTGGCAGAGGGAAGGTAGTGCCCAGGATTACATAGACAATTGGCACTGGGTGTAATAAATGGGGTTACAAAATCGTGGGATAAAAATTTAGAACAAAAAAAAAATCTTTAAATAGCAGATCTACAAGCTCACAATGCGTCGCATTGTGAGCTTGTAGATCGGCTATTTTCCAATTGGCGAAATGTATATAGGGCTGAAGTGGTTACTGTATGTTTTGTAATAATAATTTAAATCTACAAAGTAACTAGTAACTAAGGTTTTCAAATAATTGTAGTGGAGTAAAAGTACAATATTTGCCTCTGAGATGTAGTGGAGTAGAAGTAAAAGTACTGAAAATTGGAAATACTCAGGTAAAGTAAAAAAAATACCTCAAAATGATACTTAAGTACAGTACTTGAGTAAATGCACTTAGTTACTTTCCACCACTGCTTTTATAATAGATTTATTGTGGTATATGTCTCATTTCCTGTGTAGACACAGACACTCCAGGGCGGTGTTTTCTGAAGAGGACAGTGGACGTGCTGCAGATGCAGTTTGAATGCTGTGGGAACAGCGGCTATAAGGACTGGCTGTCTATCCAGTGGATCAGCAGCAGATACCTGGACCTGAGCGACAACCAGGTCCAAGAGTAAGTTCTCCTTCTCCTAGACTCTACCAGTGGTGGAAAAAGTACTCAAATGTTTTACTTAAGTAAAAGTACCAAAGTATTGGTATCAAAATGTACTTAACCCATTTAGACCCGAGGCCGATTCTAAAAACGCCTTCTAAATCCTGATCTAAGTTTTCTGAAAAACCTCAAATATTTATTCAAAAATTACAACAGATGTATGTTATACTGTACATAGCAACAGGAACCCCGTCCTGAAAGGATAGTTACAAAAAGGGGTTCCCGCTCAAAATGGGTTAAAGTACCAAAAGTAAAAGTACCATAATTTTTGAAAATAGCAGAGCTTGCAGATTGGCTATTTTCAAATAGCCTAGGTATAAAATAGGGCTCAAGTGGTTAATGTATGTTTTATATCATTACGATTTATATCTGCAAAGTTACTAGTAACTAAAGTTTTCAAATAATTCTAGTGGAGTAAAAGTACAATATTTGCCTCTGAGATGTAGTGGAGTTGAAAATTGTGGGAAATTGTGTAGTGGAGATTGTACTTAAGTACAATACTTGAGTAAATGTACTAAGTTACTTTTCACCACTGGACTCTGAGTTACAACTCAGGTGAACCCTTTTTTTCTCGTTTACACCAAACTCTTTACCAAAAATAGAAACTACTAAATAGGGCTTAAAGGGGTATTTCACTTTAAAACACATCTGGGATCAGTTTAACGTCTCTTCAGGCTTTTGTGAGCATCCCACAGGTTTTAGGTTGCTCGGTTTAATATAGCCTATACAGTAGATATTTATAGATATTATTTTCATTTGATCAGACGCCCCCCTCCTATAGAAACCCACTGAATTTCAAACTCCATGTTATCCATGTTTTGTGCTATGAATTCACATTAATTCAAACGGCTGATTGTGTTATGAGCAATGTAAATATTTTTTGGAAACAAGATTGAATCTTTACCGCAAATAAAATCATCAACTTATACGAATAAGGCATTCACCAAAATAGAAGTTTGATGTGAAATAATCGTGACACATTTTTGCACTGTTTATTTGTCTCTCTGCCTGGCAACACCAGGTTGCCAGGTTCGGAGAGAAACAAGCAACGAGCGTTAGCTCGTTCTGTTATTAGCGGTTAGCTTGTCGGGACTTTCAGCGCCTGTAAGGGTATCATGGGACTCCACAATGAGTGCTAGGAGAAAAAAAACAGACTTTGCATTTGTTAAAATAGGCGAATTTGGGCTATCCACGCGCCTCCTATTATGCCAACGGTGGGGGTCGACAGGGGGATCTGTGGAGTAACTCAATGGGCATTTCTACGTTGGTGAGTGATTTGCCACACATCAAAGATAACACTTAAAATGCCCGGATGTCTCCTTTAAGGTCATTACACACCGGCGATAATGCGAATATCGCCGGTATTATAATTAAAAGACGCTTTTTCGCTTCGCTTTTTCGCTCCATGGAAGCTTGCATTGACTTAGTAAGGTTTTTAAAAAAAACGTATTATTCGCATGAAAAAAATCGCCCCCGGTGTGTAAGGAGCTTTAGACTCATTGAAAACACACGTCCCTGCTTCTGGTGACCGATATTGTCATTCTAATGAATGTTAGACTCATTGAAAACACACGTCCATACTTCTGGTGACCGATATCGTCCTAATGAATAACGTCAGTAGCCTACTTTATTTTGTCTTTTTCGTCAATAAAAATAAAAAGGTTGCTTACAAATTGTGAGCTTGTAAATTGGCTATGTAGTATAGGGCTATAGGGATATGTAAATTGGCTAATAGTATAGGGCTTAAGCAAGAACAATTAAAGTACAATTTGTGAACGACTTTTGTTCTTTCTAGTGAAATTAAAAATGCTTCTCTTGTCTGCCTGCCTGCCTGCCTGCCTGCCTGCCTGCCTGCCTGCCTGTCTGTCTGTCTGTCCAGTCGCCTCCATAGCAACGTGGCGGGTCAGTACTTGACAGACGGTGTTCCGTTCAGCTGCTGCAGCACCTACTCGCCCCGCCCCTGCATCCAGCAGCACATCACCAATAACTCCGCCCACTATAACTACCACCACCAATCAGAGCAGCTGAACCTGTGGCGGCGGGGCTGTCGGCAAGTGCTGCTGGATCACTACACTGGCATCATGCAGTCCATCGGCTTCATTGTCTCCATCATTTGGCTGTTTGAGGTACTGCAGATGTAGTTACAATAATAGCAATGTAACTGTACTCATCAAGGTTATTACATTTTTCATTAGTTTTAATTTGTATTTTGGTTTTGACTTTTTGTGGTCAATTTCAGTTTAGTTTTGATACATCTTTAAGGTGGTTTTGCTGGTTTAGTTGTTATATTATAACTAAAACTAACAAAATGATAAAAACTAGAATATTTACTCAAATAGAGAAAAGAAATGGACTAAATAAAAGAAAAAAGAAAAATAACAAACCAAAGCTGTATTTTAAACATACAGTTGAAAAGCAAACTAAAACCATCAGACAAAATACCCATAGTTTTAGTCTTTGTCAATATTGGATACATAATATTCTTTAGGGTGGATATGACATTTTATTTCCTGTCAGTTTTAACAACTGAAGCCCTTGGTGTAAAAAAAATATGACTTTTTTTAAATCAACACATAAAATCAATCAATCAATCAATCAATCAAACAAACAACCCTGCCGTGCGGAAAACATACATTAGGCATTACCAGCTTTTTTTTTACATTTTTAGTAAGCAGATCTAAAATGAAGCAATGCGATGTTGTGTGTTTGGTTCTGTCACCAGCTCTTGGTCCTGACAGGTGTGCGCTACCTGCAGACCGCAATGGAGAACGTGGTGCGTCTGGGAGACCCGGACTCTCAGTCAGACGGCTGGATCCTGGAGAACAGCCTGGCGGAGACGGCCCGTTCCAACTTCAACATCATCAAGAACCTGGGCAAGTGTTACCAGGTGGACGAGGACCCCAACATTAATGTCCCCAACCCGGGGCCGTCCCCGCAGGAAGTGCCTTCCAGACAGCAACCTGTCTGATGACCAGGTTGCTCACGGGTTCGATTCCCCCATGGATACAGAGGGTTGATGCTGGGAGCAGAGGCAGTTGGACCTCAGCAGATTGACCAATTATTTGTAGACGTACAGTATCTGGTCCATCTTGATCACCTGACTATAGAGATAATGTGTACCGATTTGCGTGATGTTTGGACAAAATCTCTAGGAGTAATATGAAAAAAAAAGTTTTGCAAAGATTGGCCTCTTGGTGGCGGTATAATAGGGCAATGTCAAAAGGGTGGCATTTGTTCCTCAACGTAGTGCGAATGTGCGTGCAAAGTTTCACCGCAACCGGACACTGTGTTCATGATTTGAGGCATTTTGTTAAAAAACGGGCCACTTCTGCAAACTTTAGATGTCAATCTTAGCCAAGTGACATTTGGATACAATCTGAAGGAGTAATATAAAAGAAATGT
>NC_139953.1:492500-520000 GCF_963454915.1 Gymnoscopelus microlampas | reverse complement strand
TTTTTAAAAAAAATATATATAAAATATCAGATCTACATGCTCACAACACATCACATTGCGATGCGTTGTGAGCTTGTAGATCAGCTATTTTCAAATAGTCTGTATATAAGGTTTGGGGACCCCCTGGAACCCCATAAATGACCCTTTTATGGGGTTCCACCCTTTTTAAGTGGGGTCTCCGGACCCCACTTTCAGAACCACTGACTTGTATTATATGTCATTTGTCTCAGTTGAGTTTTGTCCCTCCTGGGCTTCTGACCCACAATGCCACTCACTGGACCACTGAAATGGTAGCGGACCCCTCGGTTTGGTTACCACGACAACAGGTCGGTTCCGTTGACAACTAAAAAAGCCACCAGACAAAAGCAAGCATGGCCGACCGCCGCCGGTTGCCTGGCAACAGCTGCCCGTGGGAGAGTGGCGGTCATGCCAAGGACCCCCTGTACTGAGGGGGGGGGGGGGGGAGGTTCCAAACAAAAACAACCTTTCTAAATGTCATGTGTCCTGTATTTGCGGTGTGTGTGTGTGTGTGTGTGTGTGTGTGTGTGTGTGTGTGTGTGTGTGTGTGTGTGTGTGTGTGTGTGTGTGTGTGTATATTAGGGACAAACAGTTGTGGAAGATGTACGCAGTGTGGAACTTAAAGGAGCACTTCACCAATTTTCAACCGTATCTTCGTAAAATTGGTCCTCACTAATGCTCATTATAAGATGGCACCATCTCTGTCTACTCACTCTGTGTCTCATTGGTGGGCTGTGGACAGTTCAGAAACCTGCCTACCAGTGACATCATCGATGGGGAATCCAAGCTAATGGAAACTGCAGGCTTTCTATTCGTGGAAAGTTAGCATGCTATAAGGGAAGCCATTGTTATCGCGATATGAAATCTTGTTTGAAACTATATATAATAATCCTGCCTAACGATGATGTCACTGGTAGGCGGGTTTCTTAAGTGTCCCGACTCCCCAGCCCTCTTCTGAGACACAGACCAAGTAGAAAAAAATAGGTCATTTTTGTTGAGCATTAGACCAATTATATGAAGATAGGTTGAAAATGGGCGAAGTGGTCCTTTAAGTCAGTGGTTCTCAACCTGCGGGGCGAATTGTAGTGCAGTAGAAGTAAAAGTATTGAAATGTCAAACTATTCCCTAACCCTAATGTTTACTTTCAAAGACAGCATGTCATGACTTTCAACGAGGCATGTCAATGAATTGTCACTATATTGTCAGTGTCGGGAAGAAACTTGTTTATCAGACAACAGATAACCTTTGATATTTAAATACTGGTCCATATCTAAACAACAATTTGCTATTGAACACCCTTTACATCTGTGTGTGGGTTTTACAGATATTGAACCAATGAAAAGTTTTAAACAGCGTTTCTGGCTAAACCTCCTAATGGACCCTTCGCTAAGCCCCACCCACTCCACTCTGTGACTGGTGGTGCGAAGTTAGTCACACCCAGGCCTGGCAGCGCCTGGCAAACTTTGCTTCTCACCCATTGACTTGCATGTTAAATGATGGCTTTTCCCCTTAAAAATAACCGATCATTTCAGGAGCAAGAGCTTAAAAATCTCTTATGTTGCAAATGATTGTGTGTGTGCGGGCGAAATCACATTGACAGCTATGGCAGGTGACGAAAGCTTGCCAGACCTATGCCAGGCAAACAACGGTTGCTAAGCTGGCATTGGACAATCGCTTTTGGGGTGGGGTTTAGCGAAGGGTCCATTGGATCCTCAAACTGCTGTTCAAACTCCAACTTTGTCATTCTAATCAATGATGGACAAAACATCTCCACATTAATGGTCAAAAACCTCCTAACTCCACTTGAGCTGTATTTGGGTAAAGTGATGATGATATAAGGGCACATTCAAGTATCTGACAATGCATAAAGTCAGCATATCAACTTTGTTGAGGCACTATTGTGTTGTTTTTCTCATGAAAAGTTAACATTTTGGACATAGTTGACATATATTTGAAATGCTCTGGAATCCTCTCTACTGTAAAATTACAGTACATGTATATTGATTCTATAAGTGTCTGTATTTGTTATAGGGAGTTTAGGTGAGGGCTGTGAGGCTGGACTTCCTCCACTCCTTTCATCACAACACTTAATGTTGGAGGCGGGGCAGATGTAGCACACCTTTTTCCAACATTCATAGAACATATTGTTTATGAGAATACCAAATCATAACAAGTACAGTTTTTCACATTACTGTATGTGAATTTCCAGCATTTAAAATTATCTGCTGCCTGGCCTCTGTTTTATGTTTTTGTTTTAC
This sequence comes from Gymnoscopelus microlampas, assembly GCF_963454915.1. Lineage (NCBI taxonomy): Eukaryota > Metazoa > Chordata > Actinopteri > Myctophiformes > Myctophidae > Gymnoscopelus > Gymnoscopelus microlampas. The sequence continues at coordinate 517,724 of NC_139953.1, read as the reverse complement.
TTACTTCTGTATACAAGATGGTGCGCAAAACTAGCAGATCTACAAGCTCACATACCGTTACTGGTCGATATTTGCAATTATCGGTCAATATCGGTATCTGACAATAAAGTTGACATTCACAGATCTCAGTCGCCGATATTTTTCTGTTGTTGATTTTTGCGCTGGCTATGTTGGTGTGCTGCTTATCTGCAACCTACCAAGCTGTAGATTCTGAACAGTTATTTCTTATAATTAAGATGTATTTGTTTCCCCCTGACACAAAAGGGGGAAATAACACCAAATAACTAAATAAACAAATATCAGTATCGGTATCGGCTATCGGCTAAATTGTTATTTTAAACATCGACAGCAATGATATTACAGACAGACAGACAGACAGACAGACAGACAGACAGACAGTCTGTCTGTCTGTCTGTCTTACAGAGACAAACGACAACATTATGTAGTTATACTGATAATGTATTCATGATATATAATATCTATTTACAGATACATAATAGTGTCATGGGTAGAAATGCAACACATTAGATGTGCATGTAGGTTATGTGAAGGACAGAGAGAGGGACACACTTTTCACGCTCCTAATAACACCACATCACTATGGTGCACTCTGGGAGATTGCACCACTGCAGTCACCTCCTCTCCTCTCCTCTCCTCTCCTCTCCTCTCCTCTCCTCTCCTCTCCTCTACTCCTTTGAGGATGAGCTATGAATAGATGAAGGGAGAGACAATCATGTGTTTTCACACCTCCTCCCCCTCTCCTCCACGATCAATACATGATGCATCTGTTTTTCCATCCCTTCACCACACAGTCACACATATCACCTGTTCCTCCATCCAGGTGAATGTTTTGAATATAGAACCAAATGAAAATGTTTTAGTTTTTCTTGTTTCAATGATAGTAATCATTGATACAGAGCGTTTGTTCGGGCACAGGGTTCTCTCCAGCGCTTTAGTAAACAGAATAAATCACATTTTCAGGTAGGTGACAACATTTAAGCCAATCAGGAGAGAGCACTGAAAATGCTTTTTCTGTTTAATAAAGAGCTGGACATGGGAGACTCCTTTTACTGAACAACCACTCTATAGCAATGAGTACTACCACTATCTTTAGCCCCATGGTCACTGAACTACATATTGGACCCATTTGCCACGAGCCACACAATTCAGAACATTTTGACACTACATGGATTTTTTTCAGAGAGATATATCAGGAGAAAATCTACTTTATTATCGACCTTTCACTGTCCCAGCAACCCCCTCGCAAGATCTAGCACCAGTAAACATGGGACGTTCGCAAAATCTGCCGTCAGATGGCGCCCACTTAGGAGACCATATGTAAGCCATTTGTGTACCATTCGACTCTAGTCGCAAAAAATGGCGGATCTTCCTAAATATCCACCATCTTTGGCTGAACAGCATGATGTGTGATAACATGCAAGGAAAGGACGCAAGTGTAGGAAATGAGGATTTCTTTCAAGGACCTGAAACGGGTGTGTATGTCTTCCCAGATCGTCCCACAATGCAACAGGGCAGGGCGTGTCCATGCTGCGGGTCTGGGCATGGAGCCATGAGGCAGGCAATGTGTGACCACATGGAGACTTGGTAGGAGTCCTGGTGGAGAAGAGACCGTTTTACTGGAGAGATATAAGTCGACTTACACCCCCATGCTGCTTCCTGGTTCATTACCCACTTAAATCTCTGTTCTCAAGAAACTACAGTATGTACAAAACTCTGCTGTCTGCCTGCTCACTAGAACCCGCTCCAGCGATCACATCACACCAGTCCTCTACAGGGGTGTAAAAGTAACTAATTACATTTACTCAAGTACTGTACAATTTTGGGGGATTTTTACTTTAATGGAGTATCTCCAATTTCCAATACTTTTACTTCTACTCCACTACATCTCAGAGGCAAATATTATACTTTTACTCCACTAAAATTATTTGAAAACTTTAGTTACTAGTTACTTTGCAGATATAAATTATTATATTATAAAACATACATTAACCACTTCAGCCCTATTTTATACCTAGGCTATTTGAAAATAGCCGATCTACAAGCTCACGATGCGATGCGTTGTGAGCTTGTAGATCTGCTATTTTCAAACATTTTAGTACTTTTATTTTTGGTACTTTAAGTATATTTTGATGCCAATACTATATTACTTATATACTTATATTCTGGTATTTGCTACTTTTACTTTAGTAAAGTACTTCTTCCACCACTGGTCCTCTGTGACCTTCACTGGCCAGTCAAACACAGAATAGAATTCTAAATACTGCTCACCACCTACAAGGCCCTCAGCAACCAGGCTCCCCGCTCCCTGTCTGACCTCCTCAAACGCCACGTCCCCTCCCCTGCTGTCCAGGCTCTGAGGCGAAGTCTCCCAGACTACCCTCACCCTTGTCGCATTTTAAAATCACACTCAAAAGGCATCTTTTCAGACTCGCATTCCCCAATTCAACTCCCCTTTTCACCCTTTAAAATGATAACATTTTTGTTTTGCTTAGTTTTTACCCTTTTAACTATGTTATTAACCTATTTTGGGAGGGAACACCTATTTGTAACTATACCTTTCAGGACGGGAACCCCATTTGGGGTTCCTGTTGCTATGTACAGTATATAGCAACATACATTTGTTGTAATTTTTTAATAAATATTTGAAGTTTTTCAGAAACCTTAGGTCAGGATTTAGAAGGCGTTTTTAGAATCGGCCTCAGGTGTAAATGGGTTAATAAAGTTGATTTTATTTGTTTTGTTTTGTTTTGTAAAGGGACTTTGAGTAGAGCTCGAGCTTGTATATGGGCTATTTTCGGCAAATGTTCTCCGCAGAATAGGGATGCTAGTGGTTAAAGGGATAGTTCACCTATTCATGAATATATTTTTGTTTTTGTCGCATTCCTAAGCCAATAATTTGATGACCAGTAGACCGGTAGACAGCGGTTCCGGTAGGAGATACAAAGGAGACTCTTTGGGTCTCCTACCGCAACTGCCGCCGGTCATCACATTAATTGGCTTAGGAATGCGTCAAGAACAAAAATATGCATTAATTCAAGTCTCCATGGGGTGACTAATCGAAAGAAAAAAAATCATTTTGGGGAAGAACTATCCCTTTAAGGGTATATTAGCCAGCAACAGCTAGCTGTAAGAGAGATGGTCGCATGCAGGTGCACTTTGTTTGTGCACTTTCACTTTAACTACTGCACTAGACTCATAACCACACGCACACGCACGCACGCACGCACGCACGCACGCACGCACGCACGCACGCACGCACGCACGCACACACACACACACACACACACACACACACACAGAGCTCCATCAAGGGCAAATGGGACAACAGCATGTTCATCAGAGTGGAGGAAAGCTGTTCTGGTCACCATGGTAGCCATCCTTATTATGGTCAATAACCCCTAGAGAGGAGAGGAGAGGAGAGGAGAGGAGAGGGGAGGGGAGGGGAGGGGAGAGGAGAGGAGAGGAGAGGAGAGGAGAGGAGAGGAGAGGAGAGCCCTCCTCCTCTGATCAGCTTTGCATCTTTTTTTTAAAATGCTTTTATGTTTTCATAGACCTGGTTGCTTGTTTCTCTCGCAAACAGTCTGGCAAAACAGGTCACCATCAAATTGGTGGCTCCCGACTCATGGATTGCACTGTCATGTTCTAATGTAGTGTAATCTAGTGTTCGTTTAAAAAAGGGCATGTGATTATTAAGTTGACGTCGTTGCTGTCGTCTCAAATTTGTCAACTTCTTATGTTTTTTCGTAAATGAATGCCCTGCTTCATTACACTACAGTGTCACACAAAAGTAGCAAAGCAAGCTCACAGCATGTTGTGAGCTTTCTTGTTATTTTCGGAAATAATTGAGTGAAACATTATATATATTTTGAACCGATGAAAAGTATTAATAAGAGCTTGTGATTAAATAATAACTTGGATCCATTGGAACACAGGTTATTTTTTATACATTTCCCGAAAAGTAACAGTTTGGGACATGCAAGGTTTCAAGGGATACAAGGGAAATCATTAAAGACCAGCCCACCTGACCCGGACCAGGTGGGCTGGTCCTTAATGATTTCCCTTTACACCAAACATTTACCGGAAATAGCAAATCTACAAGCTTGCTTGCGACACGTTGTGAGCTTGTAGATCTCAACCCAGAATAGGGACGCTAGCAACAGATGCTACTGTTTGAGAATTTCAAAGAGCCTGCCATTCATGGGCGAATCAGTGGGAAATCCAAACCTTTTCATGGAGAAAATGGGACTGGTTTCAAGGTGAAATGGTGTCAATGGTGGCAGTTCCCTCCACTTGTTGGTCATCTGATCGGGTGTTAAGTACCGTTAACTACTGGCTATTGTTTGGGTTAGGAGCCTACAAATAATTAGTATGCATGCTACGCTGCTACAACGGTACGGTCTGATGTCTGCAACTACTGTAATAATAAATCTTCCATAGCTTCAACCCAGACCCCTAAATAAAAAACATCACGTGGATGCACCTGGGACGTATCATCAGTGTTGTAGCCTGGGGTTGACGGGTGTTTCGGATCTCGCAACATACACCCTCGCCCAGGTGACCCAGCCGGGGTTGATCAAGCCCCCGCCTTACGTCCCAGTAGCTACCCACAGTCCTCTTAGGGAAAGACAGGGCCACTCAATCCGCTTCTCCGGAACTACTATGCCGGGACTGGGGGAGGCTCTGCCACGTGGTGGGACTAGGCTCTGTGGATGGCCTCCTGGCCGGGCCCCTCCTTCGTCTCACCAGGTCCAGGACCAGACTCCCCCGCTCCAAACATTTCACTCTGGCGTGATTGTGTCTTGGGCCGTGGTGGTGCTGCAGGCTCCACTTGCGGCTTGCCTGAAAGAACCTCCTTAAAGGCCTCACCGTGGGTTTGTTGGGCTTCTTCCAACCCCTACTGCTCCCCGGCTACTATGAGTCGGGTGCCATCCCCTAATTTACCATGATTGCACGAGCACTTTAGCACTCAACACGTTTGCATGTATGAGCGTTGCGCTTGGTACAGTGCAACTCAGTGCAGCTTCTTCTGGTCAGTCTTCTATTCTCAACCAATCACATACTCACTTCATAATAGAGCATGGACCCTATTTAAATGGGGAAGTTGCATTGTTCTTCGTTGCTTGCTGTTTGCTGCTGCCTACTATACTGTCTGTTCTGCTGCTGCTTTAACGCCACTTTCTGTTCACCCTCCACCACCCAAGCTATACCGCCTGTCGTTACAGTATATGAATCTTTGAATCTATGAATATGAATCTTGATTTCTTCACCTGTGTGATTCCCATAGCTGCACGTTCCTCCAAACACACCTGACGGTATATTACTTGATTTGAACTTAATCGCTGCGAGGCGTTGTGAGCTTGTAGGTCAGCTATTTTCTGCAAAGAGGTTTGGTGTAGAGGGGAAAAAATGCAGACCAAGTACAGAGCCAACGGCCAAGTATTGAGGATTGCTCCCCGTTTATCTGGAGTATGAAGGTGCATTGTACACACACACTCGAGTCTAACACATACAGACATTAAAATGTATACATACGTATACGTATAAATACACTTTCACTGCCAGACTTATTTCTGGCTGCGTGCACCCACTGCCGATTTTCTTACCTTTTGAAGTAGTCACAGAATATTTATATCCAGTATGATCGATCCCCTGATGGTTGCTAATCACAGAGGGTTTCACTGTGCTTCCGCAAAAAAAAAAAAAAACAACATCGCAGCCTCCCGTTCGCTTTTATACGCCTTTGAAAATAACATGTCTCGGCCAAAAATACATAGTAAAAAAAAAAAAGTACACAGGCGAGATACAGGAATTTTTAAGTAATAAACAGTACATCTTCGGATTGCGTTATCTCTGGTTCTGTGTGAAAAAAAAAAATTACGTCAACTTGGACTGCGAGGAATCTGGGTGTGACCCTGGACGACCAACTGTCGTTCTCGACAAACTTCGCATCAGTGACACGCTCCTGCAGATTCCTCCTCTACAACATCAGGAGGATTCACCCCTTCCTCACTGAGAAGGCAGTGCAGGTGCTCATCCAGGCTCAACGTTGAAGACCCCTGCAGGGGTCCATTCTAGGAACCTTCCTATGCTTCCCCTAGACACATAATAAGCAATAATAAAGTAAATTACCATATGTATGCAGATGACACGCAAATCTACATATCAGTTACATCAACCGACTATGGTCCTGTTGATTCTCTCTGTCACTGCATTGAGGAAATCAATGACTGGATGCGGCAACATTTTCTTCAATTAAATCAAGATAAGACCGAGATAATTGTTTTTGGACCACAGAATCAGAGACAAAGTGTAATCTCTCACCTTAAATCCCGATCTCTTATACCTAAGAGTCAGGTCAGAGATCTTGGTGTTGTCCTAGACTCAGATTTAAATTATAACAGTCATATAAAAGCTGTAATTTCATCTGCCTATTATCACCTTAAAAATATTGCAAGAGTCAGGGGAATTATGTCCAATCAAGACCTAGAAACACTTATACATGCTTTTGTTTCCAGTAGACTGGATTACTGTAATGGTGTGCGCACAGGACCCTCAAGCAAAGCGCTTAGACAACTCCAACTGATTTAGAATGCTGCTGCTAGAGTCCTGAAAACTAGAAAATATGACCATATTACACAAGTTCTAAAATCCTTACATTGGTTACAAGTCCCCCAGAGAATTGATTTTTAAATCTTGTTACTTGTCTATAAATGTCTCTGTGGCTCTGGGCCCAGCTACATCTTAGACATGCTGGAGCCATGTGTACACCTAGAACCCTTAGGTCATCTGGGGCTGCACTACTAATTGTTCCAAAAGTTTGAACAAAACATGGTGAAGCAGCATTTCACCACTATGCACCACAAACCTGGAACAATATTCCAGGTTACATTAGACAATCCCCAACTATAGCCGTTTTTAAGTCCAAGTTAAAAACATATTGATTTAACATTGCTTACTCTATCCAGTGATGGCTAAGAACAGCTAGATCTTGCCTGGGCTTTAAATTAGCTGTGCTGTCACTTTTTATTATTATTTTTAGCGGCGCTAGTTGCTCTATACCTTTAGGTATAGAGCGGATCCTGCTCTATACCTGACTTTGTCCGTGTTCACCGTCAACGTTCTGATTGGTCAGACCCGTCAACGTTCTGATTGGTCAGACCCGTCAACGTTCTGATTGACTGATAGAGCAGGATCCGCTCTATACCTAAAGGTATAGAGCGGATCCTGCTCTATACCTGACTTTGTCCGTTTTCACCGTCAACGTTCTGATTGGTCAGACCCGTCAACAAAGTAATTGGTCAAGCTTCACGTGACACATCTCTATAAACACATTATAAACACATATCGATGACATAATGTATCAAAGGCGCCGCTACCTTCACACAGGGTGTGATTTTTGTATCAAAGGTGGGATTTAAAAAAATAATGTGTATGCTCCTTTATCTTATTTTAAAGGGTCTACACCATGAATTTTAACTTTTTCTTCATTTTTGTGTGTTTTTGGTCTCCCCCACCTCTCTTCTGTTCCAACAAATACCCGACTTCGAGCATGCAGGCTTTCATAGGCTATCTGTGGTTTTCATGTAAATTGGTCTGAAAACAGTCCGTCAGATTTGTTCCCCCACCCTACGTCACGTCTGGGAACAATTCCTCCCGTTTTTCAGTTCTAACCAAAAAAAAAAAATCCAAAAAAAAAAATATTTTTTTTTTTTTCATTTTTAATTTTTTTTAAATTTTTTCTTATTTTTTTTTTTTACTTTTTCCACACAGAACCAGGACATGACATGCATACAAACTGGCTCACTAGCGCCCCGTGCCAAACAGGACAATGTGGTATTGCAGGTGAAAGTGCTTTATAAGCCAGAGAGAAGTTAGTTGGAATGAGAATATCTGAGGCTTGATTTAGGCTCAAACCTTTTGAAAAACGTTTGAGGGAGACATAAACAATATGATATCAAATATTATTATTATTTTTTAAATTCATGGTGTAGCTCCTTTAATAGTATCTATTATATTCTCTATTTCTTTTTAAATTGCATTGTTGCACTCTGTATTTTTTATTCTATAAAGCACTTTGAATTGCCTTGGTGTATGAAAAGTGCTTTATAAATAAAGTTGCCTTGCCTTGCCTCTATGGAAATGAATACTATCACAATAATATCACAATGTAGAGAGCTTTAACCTTCTGACGAAAACCATTTTGTTTTAACCCAAAAATGATCACTTAGCATTAAAATGTGAGTGTTTTTCCAATTATGTGGAGGCCCACTTGCAATACCCTCACGGCCCACTGGTGATGTCTAGCATGAAGCAGATGTCTAGCATGGTGTTGAAAGCTTCTCATGTTTTAGCAACAGATCCCCCCCCCCCCTTAATTTGACCTCATTTCAATGTGTGGTGTCACTCTATTAACACACACACACACACACACACACACACACACACACACACACACACACACACACACACACACACACACACACACACACACACACACACACACACACACACACAGGGAGAACACTGGCTTTATTGTTGAAATGACAACAAACTCACTGGTGACGTAACCATCTCTCTCTCTCTCTCTCTCTCTCTCTCTCTCTCTCTCTCTCTCTCTCTCTCTCTCTCTCTCTCTCTCTCTCTCTCTCTGTCTCTGTCTCTGTCTCTCTCTCTCTCTCTCTCTCTCTCTCTCTCTCTGTCTCAGCCTCGGGTGATTTGTCTTCTGGTCACATCCCCAGCACACTCCCAGCCAGCATAATGTCACAACACACACACACGCACGCACACACACGCACAGCAAAATCTGGTTTAAAATAGTGAAAATAGCCAATCCACTGATCTACAAGCTCGTGACATGTTGTGAGCTTGTAGATCAGCTATTTTCACTATTTTAAAGTGGTTCTAAAATAAGAATAAAAACGTTTTTTTTGACATATTCGGTTTCCACCTGACATCGACGATATATAAAGCTACTATGTGCTGAGCTAGCATCAGAACATACTGTATATGAACCTATGACAACATATATAAAGCTACTATATGCTGAGCTAGCAGTAACTAACGTAGCAGCAGTGTGTTAATCCCAGGCAGGCAGCAGCAGAAAACAGGGATTATGTAATCTGCTGATGGCAGATGCTAGGTTCACTGCTCACTGGGCATATCTGACCACCTTAAAATGTCACCTGCTACCCGTATAAACATAGTGTGAGAGAGAGAGAGAGAGAGAGAGAGAGAGAGAGAGAGAGAGAGAGAGAGAGAGAGAGAGCGAGAGCGAGAGAGCATGCCTCTTCTCACACACAACAACTAGTGTTCTGTAGTAGTACTAGTGTAGAATACATGTTGACTAACGAACCCCATCTCCGGAGAAGAACCTTTGCTGTTTCTGCAAACCACTGATACAGTATGTTGCATGTCAGAGTTTAGAGATCAGGGGGCCTGAACTCTGTGAGGAGCCTCAAGCGAGGCCTCTGTCCCTCCCACTTCTCTCTCCTGCATTCTCCTCTGCTACTCTCTCCGAAGCACTGAGGAGCCTGACGACATGCGATGACCAGCTGAGCCTGGTTTGATGATGAGCTCAAGAGACTATAAAAGACTCTTTTCATGCACGCTGGGCAAGACCTAGCTGGTTGAGTGTCTAAACGGAAGTATCGGAATTTGACGGAAGTACCGCCCAAGGAAATGACGTTGACACTTTACAAATCTGTTTACATTTTCTCTGTGAATTAAACAAGTGTTGTGATTGATATGATACTGTTCATATGCTCATTCTTTCCTTGTGTGTAGATAGGGCCCTGTTCAGACTGGCAGACCAAATCCAGCCCAAAGCCCATTTGTGGCCTGCCCAGATTGGAGTTGCATTGTTTGTGTTGTTTTGTCCACATGGGAAAAGGATTTTTTGCTTATCAGATTTCTTCACCGACCGTTTGTGTCAGAGCCTTTGCTAGCCCCCTGCCTGCGTCAGCCTGGGAGGCCGACTGGTGTAGGAGCCATAGCCAGAGAATTGGCCTTCTATCTGTGGAACCACAAAATGGCCACCGCAAACTGCTGTGCTTTAGCCACGTGGAGCTGTCTGGAGGGACATCTGGGAGCCGTTCCTTGGAGGGGGTTACTGTCCCTCCCATTCCCCTCTCCTAATTGGCTCTATGCACAGCAGCCATATTGGAAAGAAATTGGGCCTCTTACTTACTTTCTTCACAGGTGTTACCAATGGTATTAATAAGGCTCTGTTCTATTCTGGTCAAACAGAGTCAGGGTGCTGATATTGTCAGGGGTGCACATAACTGGTGCGCATGCGCCGTCAAAATGAATGCTGCGTGGCATATCAGACGAAGGGAGGCGCTCTCGCGTACCAACAGCTCGGACCGCGGGGACAGGAATTTACTTCCTGAAGCCACACTCACACATTCACCGTGATGCACACGTCCGCCTCATACGCGCCCCATACACACCCATGGCTCACAGGAAACATTGTGCTACACCAGTGGGTCTCAAAGTGTGGTCCCTCGTGGTTCCTTTGGGGGGGGGGGTAGTGTGTAGTGTACACACTACACAGGAAGGAGTAAGGAAGAGGCCCAATTTATTTCCAATATGGCTGCTGCGCATAGAGCTTATTCCATGGACTACATCAACAGGAAGGGCAAACCTTCCCTTAATGTCCAAGCTGTATGTGACTACAAATACAGGTAACCAAGGATGAACACCGATTTGTTGATATAGACTTTTATTGACTGTTTTACTGTTTTTTTAATGTTATGCTTTGTTTTAAATTTTCCTTTGCTTTCGATCTATGTGCTCTGTTTTATTGTATTTTTTGTGTATGTTTTAAAATGTGTAAAGCACTTTGAATTGCTTTTTTGTTGAAAGGTGCTATATTGTTTTGCCTTACAGATTCATGGATGTCGTCAGAAAGTGGCCTGGGGGTGTTCATGGCGGGCGTGTCGTCGCCAATTCCAAGTTGAATACTTATTCAAGACTGGGAAGATACCTGCACTGGATAAACAGTTTGTGGGGGGACCCTGCTTACCCCCCTCTGCCTTACCTTATGAAAGAATACTCAAACGGTGGCTCTACCCCAGAACAGGACTTTTTGTGAGGCCCTCATGGTAATCAACAGTGGTGGAAAAAGTACTCACATTTCTTACTTAAGTAAAAGTATCAATACTGCAATTTACAAATATTGTGTTACAAGTAAAAGTCCTGATTTTATTTTTTACTTGAGTAAAAGTACAAAAGTATTGGCTTCAAAATGCACTTAAAGTACCAAAAGTAGAAAGTACTCATTACCCAGAATGTTCCATTTCACAAGTTTTCAAATGTGTAAAAATCTTCTACAATCTTCTACAAGCTCACAATTGTGAGCTTGTTGATCGGCTATTTTCAAACAGCCAAAATGTATACAGGGCTGAAGTGGGTAATGTTTTGTAATAATCAAAATCTACAAACTAACTAGTAACTGAAGTTTTCAAACAGTTGCAGTGGAGTAAAAGTACAATATTTACCTCTGAAATGTAGAGTAGAAGTAAATGTACTGAAATTTGTAAATACTCCAGTAAAGTAAAAATACCTCAAAACTGTACTGAAGTACAGTACTTGAGTAAATATACTTAGTTACTTTACACCACTGGTAATAAAGTGTTCATTTGGTCAGCTGCAGGCCAGGTTTGCGGCCCTGCGGCGGACTATGGACATGAATCTTCATGACCTGTGTGTGATGCATGCTTCATCCTTCACAATTTGTTTCGGTTTCGAACCCTTCACCTCCACCTTCCACGTCTGGAGTTCCTGTGCACAATCCAATGCGCCGTTCTCACTCTGCCACCTAGACACTCAGGCTCACCTCATCATTCTCCTCCCTGTGGCAAGCTGACTGGGTGCGGCACTGCACACCTGTTTCCATTTTCCCATCATCACCAGAGTCTTCAAGAACCCTGCCTTGACCCCTTGCCAGATCTTCCCATAGAATAGACGGGTTTCCTGTTAGTAAACATGAGAGGATGCTGCGCGCGCAAGAGAGGGATTTGCATGCAATTTCTAAAGTGAGCCTATAGAGGGCGCCATTACCCGCAGCAGCTCTGGTCAAATGTCCATTCATAAAAAAATGGTCTTCACCGGGTTTAATGAAAGTAGATTAAATTATGCAGTTTGTAATATCTTGTTTACTCAATAAAAATGATTTGTCGGAAGTTGGATATGTTTGTATTATAATAGCAGCATTATGCCTATTATGCCTATAATAGCAGCATTATGCCTATCTAAATCCCGAACACAACAACAGAGTGAAGGGCGCTTCCGGGTTCGTTCTACCCAGGCATGTGCAGATTGCGCATTCTACTCTGTGATGACGTCGCGCGGAAACCCGTCTATTACCTGATCTGCAGTGCCACACCCTGCTTGCTATGCCACCACCATTCCTCTGGATCGTTTGTTTGGCTACCGACCACATGCTTGGACTCTGACTACTCTCATGGACTCTCCCTAAGTATAGTTGTCTCCGCCAGGCCGAAAGGCATGGCGAGAGAGTATGTTTTACCCTCCGTCCGTCCTTCCGTCCGTCCGTGTGTCCGTGTGTCCGTGTGTGTGTCCTGTCTGTGTGTTACCAGCTAATCTCCGGCACCGTTGGTCCGTTCGCTCCGAAACTGTGCACACACACTCCCTGGATGCCAATTCAGAACCTCTGCCCCAATTTTTTCACATGGGCCTGTTATAGCGCCACCAGGAGGCCGATTTGTGCAAAACACATTTTTTTACATTACTCCTACCGATTTTATCCAAATGTCATGCAAATCGGTACACAGTATCTCTATAGTCATGAGATCAACACGGATCTGTCTGATTTCCCATATTCCATCCTGATTGCCTATGGTTGGCTTCCAAAGTTTGCAGGATTGGTCCGTTTTGAACAAAATGCCTCAAACTATGCATGCAGCTTGCGATTTCCGTGAAATTTCACACACACATTCCCACTAGGCCGAGGAAGAAATGCAACCCTTTTCACATTGGCCTGTTATAGCGCCACCAGCAGGTCTAATTTAGCAAAACACATTTTTGGAACAAAATGCCTCAAATCATGAATGCAGTGTCTGATTGCCGTGAAAGACCTAAGAATAAATGGCACCCTTTTCACATTGGCCTATTATAGCGCCACCAGGAGGCCAGAATAACGTACCTGACCTGGCGGAGACCTGTGCTCCGAGGAGCACTTTTTCTAGTTTTATATTATATAATATCTACACGTTAGTCCGACAGCGCATTCCTCCGACAGCGCAGCGCTCCGACGTTTCAATACTAAACCCGAACCAAACCCGCACCCTAACCCTAACCGCACGCGGATGCCACATAGTCGGAGAAAAGGTCTGTCGGATTATCGCATGCCTCCCCATATATACATATATATTTGTGCCACTAGTTGTATATGTATATCCACGTTGATTTCTATATATCTATACATGTTCAGTTTTGTGTATTATTTTGGACATTAAAACGCCTCGCAAGGCATTAACCCTTTCCTGTCTCCTGAGTGGTTGCATTTGGGTTCTGAACACAACTCAGTCTTAACACAATTACTGTGAGGCCAGTAATGAAACTACCAGGCTTTCCAAGGACCAGGCTTTCCAAGATAAGCATTCTAAGTAGGCTACCAACCGCTACTGAGAATCATAACAAACCTTGGGTACAGATTCAGATTCTCTGTACTCATATTTTGAAGCCTGGGCCATGTATATAAAATGACCACGAGTGGCCTAGCAATCGCTGGCATGACAAAAAAAACAACTTGTGAAATATTGCTCTGTTTCAGCTGTTATAGGCAGTTTGTCTGTGTGGAGGAGAAGGTGCCATGTATATCCTTGGGGACCATGAACTATCAACCCTGTTATATTTGTTTCCCTGTAAATTAAAGGGGATACACCATGAATTTCTTTTCTTTTTTTGGGGGGGGGGGGTATTTTTTGGGCTCCCCAGTGTCTCTTGTACCCCCCAATTTTTTTTTTTTTAACATTCAGTCTTTCATTCTCATTTCAGAGATTTTCAGAATGGGCGTGTCTGAACGGGCCATCTCAGAATGGCAATGCAAGTGACATCACTTGCATTTCTGCCCATGTATTTTGACAGACAGAATTGCTCAGTAGCACCCCTCTGCCCAAAAGGACGTTTTGGTATTGCAGCTGAAAAAGCTTGGAATGACAGACAGTCAGATTGTGAGAAAACATATCTGGATTTTTTTTAGGCTTACAACCTGTTTATGTATTAGGGGGCAATATTTATATATAATATATATTTTTTATATTCATGGTTTAGTCCCTTTAACTGTAATTTGTGGATTCAAATAAAGAATTAAAATGTGTGTGAGTGTGCAGTGGTGGAAAAAGTACTCAAATGTTTTACTTAAAGTAACAATACTGCAATGTAGAAATACTCTTACAAGTAAAAGTCCGGAATTCTAAATATACTTGAGTAAAAGTATGAAAGTATTTGCATCAAAATGTACTTAAAGTACAAAAAATCGTTTGAAAATAGCAGATCTACAAGCTCACAATGTGTCGCAACGCATTGTGAGCTTGTAGATCTGCTATTTTCAAATGGCCGATATAGGGCTAAAGTGGTTAACGTATGTGTTGTAGTAATAATCGAAATCTACAAAGTAACTAGTAACTAAAGTTTTCAAATAATTGTAGTGGAGTAAAAGTACAATATTTTCGTCTGAGATGTAGTGGAGTAGAAGTAGAAGTATTGGAAATTGGAAATACTTCAGGAAAGTACAAATACCTCAATATTGTACTTAAGTACAGTACTTGAGTACATGAACTTAGTTATTTTCCCACGTGTGTGTGTGTGTGTGTGTGTGTGTGTGTGTGTGTGTGTGTGTGTGTGTGTGTGTGTGGGGGGGGGGGGGGGGGGGGGGGGTTCAAAGTTTAGCACTGTGTTGGACACATCATCAGAGTCCAGTAATTAAAGTAAAAAAATCCACTTAGGTTGGACCAAATTGTATTATTTTGTTTCTCAACTGATTTTGACTGGAAATTAGGTCTACTAGCCAGGATAAAAAAATCTACCTTGATCTGCTCACTGCTAATACCCTAAATCCAAGATGGCCGCCATTGTGAGTATTTAATTCCAAAAATTGGCATATCTTCCAAACTAATAGAGCTATGAATGTAAACAAAGTGTCTAATCCTATGTTTTTGAGGTCAGGGAATTGATTCGAACACAGGTCTTCAACAGGGGGTCCGCGACCCCTAGGAGGTCCGCGGAGGTACTGCAGGGGGTCCGCAAAATTGCTGTTTCATTAAAAAAATATTTCTGTTTTTAAAAACTTTATTTATTTTTCAAAAATGTCAATTTGTCAATTTGTCAATTCATGTTTATTTATACAACACAATTGTATACATAAATATACGATATATGTGGTAGCCTATCCCCCACCCTACGAGGTAGGGGGTCCCTACTCCATCACCCCATCAGTTTGGGGGTCCTTGGCCTGAAAAGGTTGAAGACCCCTGGATTAGAAGCATTTTTAATAAGACTGAGATTATTTTGGTAACTTAACTTACATTTTATTGCCATTTACAGGTGAAATCACAAAACTAAATGCAGTAAGTAAAACATAAAGAAAATAAAAGGCACATTGAAAGGCACAGGTGTTTTCAAAGCTTGACTGTGACCCCCTGATTGCATTACACATAACTGAAATCATCTAGAAAACTCATAATACCTATAATCTACTCCAATTTAATTTAACCACATCATGTAGATACATGTAGAGAGATATGTTATGTAGAACCTTCACTGCATCATTGGTGCAGGTGATTTCAACACCCAGACAGTCTAATCATCTAGAAGCTCTTCACTGTTCACTTCAACATTGGTGCAGGTGATTCCCTTACACTGACCACAAGTCAGGGTGCACAGCAGTCCATTCTTGCGACAGGAACAGGTGTTTTTGTCGCACTTGCCGTGGCAGTTGCATTTGACTAGCTTCAGCAAGGCAGCTGGAGCAGCATCCCTCTGCATCCTCACTGGCTTGAGATTCTCCACATGTTGGCCTTTGTGGAGCAACCATCCCCACTTGGTTGGATCAAGAATATTGCCTAGCCAAGTTTGTACCTGGTGGTACACTCGGTAACTATGGTACTTGGCTGCATCGCAAGTAGGTGGGAGAGATTCAGGAGGCAGATAGACCAACCTGGACGCCACCTTGCTACTGAACCTGGCTGCTCTTTCAAAGTCAAGGCTATTCCTAGGCCTACAGTTGTACAGGACTTATAGAGCGGCCTGGCCATGCTTGTTGACATCATCGTGGCTTTGATTTGGCTTCATGAATAAGCTGAGGGGTCCTTGAGCTGATGGCATTTGCTCATTGCCATGACCTTCCCTATGCTGTACGGCCTTGACGTCGTATCACACCCTGTGATGGCATGTAGGAAGAGCAATGATGCAGTAAGGTTATGGGCTAGATTATCTTGTAGGATCCGGATGTTGAGGATCTTGCTGGCTGTCTGTAGGAAGATGACATGATGGCTGGGACTGAGATGGTGCAGCAGCAGGACCAGCAGGTCGGTGTCGTCCCCAACCACTCCCACTGATCTCCTCTTGGTCATGGTACATGCTGTTGACACAATGTTGTAGTCAGCATCACCAGCACTGTGGTGCTGGTGATGAGCTTTCTCCAGCTCACAGCCAATGAAGTACAGGAACTTCTGCTTATTCCTGGGGTTTGCAAGGAATGCCTTCTTCTTCATTGTCAGCTGCATTTCTGGCTTGAAGTCAACTTCTGCTCCGATGTTGTTTGACCTGGAATGTCTCTGGTGTGCTTCATCCTTGGTAGAGGCACCACTTCTATAACCATCAAATACGACAACAGCATGTCTGTAGTGGCGATGTACATACTGCACATACAAACTGGATAGATTGGCATATGTTGTCTGGTTGGGCCATGGCAGCCGTTGCAAGAGTGCACCACCATCAAGGATGTACACGACATCATCTGGACATTGACTTACTACACAGGATGGTACCTTCTTCACCAGGCCTGTCTGGAGACTGGCCTTGTCTGGCGGACGCATCAGGAGACTGTTGTCAAACAGAGCTGTGGGGTAAGCTGACAACTCGTATGTGAACAAGGTTCTTGTGTCAACAGTCCCTGTTCCTGCCACAACAAGACGCTGGAACAACTGTTTCGGGTCGATCTCCAGGTGTTCTCCTTCAATGGCAATGTAAGTTGAGGCAGCAAGTGTGGTGACCTGATCTCTCTTGCGGAACGTGTGCTCTGCTACCGATTTGCCCTGCATAGATTTCAGTATGGCATGACCAACTGACTCTGCTCTTTCTACATTCACAAACTTGTCAGCTACGACTCCAGATGGCAGACTCTGCAGTTCCCTCGAATCCCGGGAGAAAGGTTTTCGTTCAGAGAAGTAGTTCAGGATCATCTGCACATCCTTGGCATCTCTGGTCATCCTAGCAGCTGCCCTGTCCTTGTGGACCACTGCTTCCTTGATGTCTTGAAGGCCGGTCACTTCTCTCATGGCCCTGTTGACTTCTCCACATGCTGGGGTGGATATTAACCATATCAGACTTGTCGACTGTTCAAACCCCCGACCCTCTTGTCAGACCACCAACCGCATTAATGTTCCTCATGAAGCTTATTCATGAAGCCAAATCAAAGCCACGATGATGTCAACAAGCATGGCCAGGCCGCTCTAAAAGTCCTGTACAACTGTAAGCCTAGGAATAGCCTTGACTTTGAAAGAGCAGCCAGGTTCAGTAGCAAGGTGGCGTCCAGGTTGGTCTATCTGCCTCCTGAATCTCTCCCACCTACTTGCGATGCAGCCAAGTACCATAGTTACCGAGTGTACCACCAGGTACAAACTTGGCTAGGCAATATTCTTGATCCAACCAAGTGGGGATGGTTGCTCCACAAAGGCCAACATGTGGAGAATCTCAAGCCAGTGAGGATGCACAGGGATGCTGCTCCAGCAGCCTTGCTGAAGCTAGTCAAATGCAACTGCCACGGCAAGTGCGACAAAAACACCTATTCCTGTCGCAAGAATGGACTGCTGTGCACCCTGGCTTGTGGTCAGTGTAAGGGAATCACCTGCACCAATGTTGAAGTGAACAGTGAAGAGCTTCTAGAATCTAGAAGCTCTTAATCTAGATGATTAGACTGTCTGGGTGTTGAAATCACCTGCATCAATGATGCAGTGAAGGTTCTACATATCTCTCTACATGTCTCTACATGATGTGGTTAAATTAAGTTGGAGTAGATTATAGGTATTTTGAGTTTTCTAGATGATTTAAGTTATGTGTAATGCAATCAGGAGGTCACAGTCAAGCTTTGAAAACACCTGTGCCTTTCAATGTGCCTTTTATTTCCGTTATGTTTTACTTACTGCATTTAGTTTTGTGATTTCACCTGTAAATGGCAATAACATTTAAGTTAAGTTACCCAAAACATCTCATTCTTATTAAAAATGCTTCTAATCAATTCCCTGACCTCAAAAACATAGGATTAGACGCACTTTGTTTACATTCATAGCTCTATTAGTTTAGAAGATATGCCAATTTTTGGAATTAAATACTCACAATGGCGGCCATCTTGGATTTAGGGTATTAGCAGTGAGCAGATCAGGGTAGATTTTTTATCCTGGCTAGTAGACCTAATTTCCAGTCAAAATCAGTTGAGAAACAAAATAATACAATTTGGTCCAACCTCTGCCCTAGAATTACTGGACTTGATAGTGTGTAAACATGTTGATATGATATTGATCTAATAAAATAAATCTATATTCGTATTCATGAGCTGGTGACATGTATCTGCTTTGTCCTGTGGGTCGGAGGTCAACACTATTACATCATTATTATTATTATATTTAAACCATTACATCATTATTGGCTCTCGGGTATAGTCTGTGCACATTTCACAATGTGTCCTTCATGACATGTTCCTAGGTTTGCCTATAAAGCAAAGAAAGCCAAATGTCATTAAGGTATTTCATCAGTAATCACATGAATGGGCAATTTTCAGGACTTTTACTTTTACTACTCCACTACATCTCAGAGGCAAATATTGTACTTTCTCCACTACAATATATGAAAACTTTAGTTACTAGTTACTTTGTAGATTTTGATTATTATTACAAAACATTACCCACTTCAGCCCTATATACATTTCGGCCGTTTGAAAATAGCCGATCTACAAGCTCACAATGCGTCGTGATGTGCCGCATTGTGAGCTTGTAGATCTGCTCTTTTCAAAAGATCTTTACACATTGTATACATTTGAAAACTTGTGAAATGGGACTTTCTGCATAATGACTACTTTTACTTTTGTACTTTAAATATAATTTGTACTTTTACTCAAGTAAATTTTGAATTCCGACATTTGAGCGACATTTGACCAAACCCCGCCCTGCCAAAATGGGTTAAAGGGATATTTCACTTTCGAAAAGAATGTGGGTCAGTTTATCGTCTACACAGGCTTTTGGGAGCACCCCGGTCAGTTTTTAAGTTGCTTGATTCGGTATTTAGATATTTGGTATTCATTTTATCAGACACACCCCCTTCCTACGGTGTGTGATGTCAACAGCTGCAATGGGTTAGAGGCTGCCCCCACCCCTTGCCTTGTTTAAAACAACCCTCAAAACTCACCTGTTCAGGCTTGCATTCCCCACCTAATTCAATTCCCCCTTTTACCTTTTCACTTTTAACGATTTAGTCTGCTTTGTTTGGGGTTTTTTTGTACACTTTTAACTAGTAGTGATGTAAAGTCACTAAGTACATTTACTCAAGCACTGTACTTAAGTACAATTTTGAGGTATTTGTACTTTACTTGAGTATTTCCGATACACAATACTTTTACTTCTACTCCACTACATCTCAGAGGCAAATATTATACTTTTACTCCACTACAATTATTTGAAAACTTTATTACTAGTTACTTTGTAGATTCGGATTATTATTACAAAACATACATTAACCACTTCAACCCTATATACATTTCGGGCATTTGAAAATAGCCGATCTACAAGCTCACAATGCGTTGCGATGCGACGCATTGTGAGCTTGTAGATCTGCTATTTTCAAAAGATTTGTATACATTTGAAAAATTGAAATGGGACATTCTGCATAATGAGTATTTTTACTTTTAGTACTTTGAGTACATTTTGATACCAATACTTTTTTACTTTTTTAATTCCGGACTTTTACTTGTAACTACTACATTTCTACATTGCAGGTATTGATACTTTTACTTAAGTAACAAATGTGAGTACTTTTTCCACCACTGTTAACTAGTATTTTCTTAAAAGGGCGCGGCCCCACCGCACTTTTATTTTACCTCTGGGGCGGAATCTGACAATGCTTTGTCAAAGTAAATGCGTGGATTCACGCAAGAACGCATCTTTCCGCTTGTCACGCAGACCTTGTGTTTATCCGCTCTACACGACTTGTCCATTTGAAGCATATAACTGCTGAAGGCAGGAGCTGCTTTTCCCCCTCTGTCCAATCGGGTGAGTCGAAGGTGGACCGTCCCAAGACTCATGGAGGAAGCAACATACTGGTGCTCAAGCGTGCTCAAGGCAGAAGGCGGTGCGGTCCTGAAAGTGAATGACAGGTGCGTCACTGCGTTTTTTTTAGAATCCACTGGTTGCAAAAAAATGTGGCCGTGCACAACCTGCGTTTAACAGCAGCCAACCATGTTTTGGTGGGACCGCGCCCTAATGAAGTTGTTTTTGTTTGTTTTGTTTTGTACAGTGACTTTGAGAAAAGTGCTATATAAATTGAATGTATTATTATTATTATGATTATCTTGTCGATTGCATAACGAGGGTGTCTTATCTTTTTCACTTTAGTCTGATGAAGAGTGCAAGCTCGAAACAACACAACACTTTCAGCTGAAAAGTGTGCGAGCATTCAATTTTTTTGTTTAATTTAGTGCTGTTCTTCGCTCAGCGCCTGCCCAACTTTGGGTTTTCGATGTGCATGTCCTCCTTTTTCACAGGTTTCTCACGGGGCCATAGACACACAACACATACCATAACACCACAAGCAAACACACAGGTTGATTTGTATTATTCCATTTAGTGTACACTGAGAGCACTCTCAGAGTTATACATTTGGAACCCTTTGAGTTTGAGCTTGAGTGTAGCAGAGTGTTTCCAGTGAGCCAACATGCACAATATCAGCACCCTGACTCTGTTGAATGGAATGCACAGAGCCTTCATTAGTAGGCCTATCATTGGTAAGACCTGTGAAGGAAGAAAGGAAGAGGCCACATTTCTTTCCAACTAGAGGTGTGGGTCGCTACGCGGCCCTCACACCTACGTCGCACCGCCAATCTGACTATACCCATATATGGAAATCTATGTATCTGACAGTCCTTTTCCCTTTTATGCCCATATATGGGCCCCCATTTTGTGCCCATTTATGGAGCTGACTGATTTGTTTGCTGACGCCACACTCCATTTGGGCGCAGCTGCATTATAGCTGAGTCATGGTGACATGAGCGTGCCGTAGCATAGCACGTCCGTCCGTCCTCCCTTAAGACATTTTTTTTTTCATCAAAATATCTATCCCACAATTTTGTAACCCTTTTTCACCCGTGCCAATTATCTAAGTGATCCTGGGCGCTACACTCCCCCCGCCAGCCTAGGGAGCCCAGAGCCAAGGGCATGCCTCCTTCAATACATGAGAGCCAACTGACCTTATCACCTGACAGGGGGGAGTTTCCCCGGTAGGACGTAACGCGTGGAAGGAACTCGTTATTCCAACCAGTTCCTTTCCCCTCCATCAGGCGCCCCGGCTGTCATGGGGAAGGCGGTATAGCGACCGGGATTACTACATGTTTTGTGAGGGTATTACCTATATACCCTAGGAGACACAGTGAGAACATGCAAACTCCACACCCTTTTGCCAACCCCACCTAGGGTATGGGCACTGATGACGCGGAGGAGAAGACACGCCCCTAGCGCCCACAGCTTCCCCGGCGGGAATCGAACCCTGGACCTTCTAGCTGTGAGGCGACAGTTCTACCGACTGCACCACCATGCCCCTCCTTAAGCCAAACATGTAGAGGTGAGTCAGAGATATTGTCGTTTGCCTGACTCCACTGATACATGTATGTGTGCAAGTGTAAATACAGTTTTTGGCAGGGTGTGACTGTGAACTCAGGTACCCCTTGTGGAGTCATAAAACTCTCACCCAGAGGCAGAACGTGCACAACAATGCAATAGAGAGGAGTCTGTTAAGCCCTGTTCATGAATTAATGCTGAAATGTCATGTTGAAATGAAATGTGATGAGCCCAAGGGATGAAAGGAAACGTCAGGTGAGCCACTTTTTTTTCCACATCAGAAGTAGGCCGGTGTATTAAATGTCAGGGCCGGATTTTGTCCCATTCCAGCCATGCTGTCTGCCTTTCTGTCTGTCTGTCTGTCTGGATTGATGGATAGATAGATACTTGTTCTCCCTAATTTAGTCATTATGCCAATTGATTCCTGCACACTCATTTCTTTGTTGTCACTTCTGTTGTATCCTACTGACTCACCTGCCAGTGAGGAGCCCCAGCCGGGATGACGTAGAGCCTTCGTCCTACTCCTCCCGCCCAACACTCCCTGCTGACTAGTGCCGCCCCCAGCCCGTAGGAGTACATGATAGTGACCCCACCCGGCTTCCCTCCCCCGAACACGGGCCAATTGTGTTCGTATATAGACGCTTGACAAAGCTGAATGCACCACAATGGATTCGAACCCACAACCTCGGTGGTGGGCACTGGGCAGGAACTTTACCCCTGTGCTAGCCTGGTTCCAGACCATAGACCCCGCCCACTCTCTGAGTGGACTGCCCCTCTTGGTCTGGTGGTGAAATGTGAACCTAGGATTTATTCGGTACAACAAGTACCGTCCAATGAGAGTCGGAGGTGGGGGTGGGTCTAACGACAAGCCAATCAGCTAAAGCAAGCTGTGCAATGACATCAGATGTAGGCGGATCCGTGGATCTCTTGTGATTGGTTTAGGAAAATTCGAATCCCCTCCCCCTTGTAATCGCCGATACTGGAGCCTTCAGGCTGAAGCTCCACGCAGCTTCAGGCTGATAATCATACAGGCTACCCCTGCGCCACACAAGCGCAGAATTGAAAGCTCTATTATGTGTATTTTTGTGTGAATAAATGTTATTTTGTACAATCTGTATGGTAGAGTATGTTAATACAATATGACTTATACAATATGTATGGTAGAGTATGTTAATACAATATAACTTATACAATTGGGGTGGTTGTATTTGCTCTTCTATTGAGACATTTAGATTCTTTATTTTAATTTCTCCCCAGAGCAAGCAGGCAGGCTTTATTAACTCAGTGGTAACAATTTCAGCACTTCTGGGGTAGAGCAGGAAAGTGACATAGTGCAGCTCTAGGTAAAAAAACTAAAACAAATCTACGTACTTCTTCCATCACTGCCTGCTATGGGAACTGTACTGACCTCAACCACAGAGCACTGCAAAGGGGCATTCTGACTGGCCAGAACATCACTGCATGTCAACTTCCCTCATATTGTTGTCGTTGGGCAGAAACCTTGTGTCTCCATATTTCATTCATTTCATACGTAAGTAGCAAAAATAGCAATCAAGTTGTGAGCATGTAGATCTGAAAGCGTTTATGTGTAGCCTATCTGTGGGTTTTATACATATGTAACCAATTAAAAGTATTAACAAGAGGATCATTGGATCCGTTGCAAAACAGGCGGATGTAGAAAACAGCTCAATTTTCAGGAAAAGAAACTGTCAGAAAAAAGATATACGAACACTGCCATCTGATATCTCGTTTTCTGTTCCTTTTTTTCTCCATCTGTTTCCATCTTTATTGAAACTGCGATGATGGCAAATAATAAGTATGACAAATCATTTTACTAGCTTTTTTCTTTTTATTTAAAAAACAATATTGATTTATTTATTTACACCTTGCAAACCTGTGATCATGTGACAATTACTTTGACTTGAGTTGCGTTGGTCTGCTTAAAGTTATGGGCCCACAGACAGCTACTATAAGTCAACCTGACAAGCATGAACAATTTGCCTGTTGCCTGTCTGCCTACATACATAGTATACATACATACCTACCTACCTACCTACCTACCTACCTACCTACCTACATACATACATACGTGGGTCAAAGACGACACGTGCAAATGTGTTGTCAGGAGGCCATCAAAAAAACATTAAAACATAAATATGTATAAATATAATATGGAAATATAGCTGCAATAACGGGTTTGAGGGATGAGGCAGGCAGAGGCAGGCAGAGAGAGAGAGAGAGAGAGAGAGAGAGAGAGAGAGAGAGAGAGAGAGAGAGAGAGAGAGAGAGAGAGAGAGAGAGAGACTAATGGGGAGTGAGTGAGGGCAGGTGTGATCATGGAAAAAAATATCAAAAATAAAGTCGGACCTTTATCTAAATTACCTTTATATTTATTGGACACTTACATGTTTTAGGTACATTCTGTAATTGATGAAAATTAATATAGATTTTTTTCTCTATAATTTTTATCCCACGATTTTTGTAACCCTTTTTACACCCGGTGCCAATTTGCAAAGTGATCCTGGGCACTACACTCCCCCCACCAGCCTAGGGAGGCCAGGGCCGAGCTCATGCCTCCTTCAATGCATGAGAGCCAACTGACCTTCTTGTCACCTGACAGGGGGAAGTTTCCCTGGTTGGAAGTAGCGCGTGGAAGGAACACGTTATTCCAACCAGTTCCCTTCCCCTCCATCAGGCGCCCCGGCTGACCAGGAGGAGGCAGTATAGTGACCAGGATTACTACATGTTTTTGTGAGGGTATTAACTACCCTAGGAGACACGGGGAGAACATGCAAACTCCACACAGAGTAGGCCCTTTCGCCAACCCCACCAAGGGTATGGACGCTGATGACGCGGAGGAGAAGACACGCCCCCAGCGCCCCGGGCGGGAATGATGAAAATTAATATTAAGGTGACATTTCAATGCTCTTAAATGAACACATCAAGGCGATGGCCGCCGCTCAAAATTTTTCAGAGCAGAGAGGGGGCGTCTCCCTGCATGAATCCAAGTTGCAGCAACCAATCGGTGGCAACCAAGCAATGATGACGCGTTCCAGACCCTTTTTTAGCAAACCCGCCCCCTTTTCCCCACAAACAGAGAGTTCCTTACCAAACCCTGCCCCTTTTTCACCTATGCCCG
>NC_139953.1:480000-487500 GCF_963454915.1 Gymnoscopelus microlampas | reverse complement strand
ATATTTCCAATTTTCAATACTTTTACTTCTACTCCACTACATCTCAGAGGCAAATATTGTACTTTTACTCCACTACAATTATTTGAAAAACTTACTGTATTAGCCTATAAAACACAAATTAACCACTTTAGTCCTATTTTATACATAGGCTATTTGAAAAATAGCCGATCTACAAGCTTACAACACACTGTGAGCTTGTACTATAGATCTGCTATTTTCAAACATTTCAGTACTTTTACTTTTGGTAGGCACATTTTGTACATTTTGATACCAATCCTTTTGTACTTTAACTCATGTAAATTTTGAACACCAGACTTTTACTTGTAACAGAGTACTTCTTCATTGCTGTATTGATACTATTACTTAAGTAAAACAGTTTGAGTACTTTTTCCACCACTGAATATAACCCTCAGCAGTGCTTGCGTAGTGCAAGGCAAAAGTGAATGCAGGAGAACGCACAGTAAGCATGTTTATTAGTGTCCATATTGATTGTTTGATTGAATACATAACAGAACAGGTAAAACATATTGGTATAAAGCTCAGTAGAATCATAAGGTATGTTAACAGAGAAATACCACTCTGAACGGTTGTTTTCTGAGCAATTAGTGGTGGAAAGTAACTAAGTAAATGTACTTACTGTACCTATGTACAATTTAGAGGTACTCTTACTTTACTGGAGTATTTCCAATCTTCTATACTTTTACTTCTACTCCACATACATCGCAAAAACAAATATTGTACTTTTTACCCCACTACAATTATTTGAAAACTTTAGTTACTAGTTACTTGGTAGATTTTGATTATTATTACAACATACATTAACCATTGGCATTTAAACGTTGTCTATTTGAATATAGCCGATCTACCCTCTCACAACGCGTCGCAATGTGACGCGTTGTGAGCTTGTACATCTGCTATTTTCATAGGATTTTATACATTTGAAAATGTTGTACTTTTACGCGAGTACATTTTGAATACGGGATAACATAGTATATCTATTGCAGTATTAATGCTTTTACTTAAGTAAAACATGTGAATACTTCTTCCATTACCGAGTTGTCCCCATGGCAAAGATGAATCTATCATGAAGCCATCAAGGTTCAAAGTTTAAAGGAGCTACACCATGAATTTAAAAAATAATAATAATATTTGATATCATATTGTTTATGTCCCTCAAACGTTTTTCAAAAGGTTTGAGCCTAAATCAAGCAAGCCTCAGATATACTCATTCCAACTAACTTCTCTCTGGCTTATAAAGCACTTTCACCTGCAATACCACATTGTCCTGTTTGGCACGGGGCGCTATTGAGACAGTTTGTATGCATGTTATGTCCTGGTTCTGTGTGGAAAAAGTAAAAAAAAAAAAATGTTTATTTTTTATTTTTTATATATATATATATTTTTTGGTTAGAACTGAAAAACGGGAGGAATTGTTCCCAGACGTGACGTAGGGTGGGGGAACAAATCTGACGGACTGTTTTCAGACCAATTTACATAAAAAACACAGATAGCCTATGAAAGCCTGCATGCTCGAAGTCGGGTATTTGTTGGAACAGAAGAGAGGTGGGGGAGACCAAACCACACAAAAATGAAGAAAAAGTTAAAATTCATGGTGTAGACCCTTTAAGGTTGTGCTTTATTGTTACATCATGTGTACTGGTACATAAGAGTAAAACGTATTTTTGTTCGGCCTCCTTCAGACAATATTGCAGCATTAGGTAATAATAATAACAACAATAATAATGATACAACTGTACAAATATTTAAAAAAGAAACAGAGAGAGTGCAAAAAAGAGTCAAAAAAACGAGAGCACTTCAGTGTATGTACACGTGCATATAATCTTGGTATATTATCACAACAGCATTTTTTTCAGAAGCTGCCAAACAACTTCACAGCATATTCAATATAAAGCAGATTAGGTAGGAACAGTTCAAGCATGATACAAAAAAAATGAAATAATAATAATACATTTTATTTGTAATGCACTTTATATTTGACACAAATCTCAAAGTGCAAAATTGCATAAAAGTCAATAAAAAATATAAAAAATAAGGGAATCCCCCCCAAAAAACTATGAAATGAATAAAATTCAGATCAATGGTCAATGGTTTGAGTTAACATATCGAGTGCCAGAGGTTTTTTAAAACAGGGTACATCCAGTGCCAGCGTTTCTTACCGTTTACGCCGATCGTTTTAGAGCTGCAAATGCCTCCACGAGCACCCGGATGTAAACAAAGGGTGTCTGGGCGATGGCCGAGGGTCTAACGACTGGAACAATGATATTTCTAACGTGATCCGCCATTGCAGAGTGAGTGATTGCTCGTTGAAAATGGCTTGTTTTCACCACTGTAAAAAAGTATGGAGATACTGTATGGACCTTTTTCTCCAATCTTTGGAGCGGACGGTGACGTTATTTTGGGCTCATGTCACATCCGTCCATTCCATTTTACAGGGACCTAGGATCATTCCTAAGTTGCGTTAGAGCGCCCCTTGTGGAAAAAAAAAGAAAATTTGAAAACACGTAGATTTACGTGTTTGGCACTCAAAAATGAACAGTATATATTCAAAGATTTGCACACATTTTCATGATGTCTCAAAAATAGCATATCTACAAGCTCATATCGTGGCACTTTGTGCAGCGAGCTTGTATATTATCTGCTATTTTTGAATAGCCAAAGAAATCTTAAAATGACACACAGATGTGTTCCCGGTCTTAATGGGTTAAAAAGAGAGATTTTTAGTGCGAGAAAATCCCACCCGCACCATCATCACCCCCTCCTTGTTGCTTTGTGCGTGCAGGTAGATCGCCGGATCGCCGCCATGCCGTTCGGTAACACCCACAACAAGCTGAAGATGAACTACAGCGCCGAGCAGGAGTTCCCTGACCTCAGCAAACACAACAACCACATGGCCAAGGTGCTGACCCCCGACATGTACGCCAGCCTGAGGGACAAAGAGACCCCCAGCGGCTTCACGCTGGACGACGTCATCCAGACCGGAGTCGACAACCCAGGTAGGCCTGTCACAATTGTTAACCTACATAATCACTTCATCGCAATTATTCACTGGTGGAAAGTGACTAAGTACATGTACTCAAGTACTGTACTTAAGTACAGTTTTGAGGAATTTGTACTTTACTCGAGTATTTCCAATTTCCAATACTTTTACTTCTACTCCACTACATCTCAAAGGCAAATATTGTACTTTTACTCCACTACAATTAATTGAAAACTTTATTTACAAGTTACTTTGCAGATATAAATAATAACATTATAAAACCTACATCAACCAATTCAGCCTTATTTTCTACCTAGGGGCGGCAGTGGCTCAGGGGTAGAGTGGCTGGGTAGAGTGAACTGGAAAACCGCAAGGTTCCCAGTTCGATCCCGGGCTGGGGCGCTCCCCTAGAGTTAGTGTCAAAGTGTCCTTGAGCAAGATGCTGAACCCCTAATTGCTCCCGATGAGCAGGTTGGTGCCTTGCATGGTTTCATCCGCCATCGGTGTTTGAAAGTGTGTGTGAATGGGTTAATGATGGCACAATCAATGTAAAGCGCTTCGGATAGAAGTGCTATATAAATGCACCATTTACCATTTACCTAGGCTATTTGAAAATAGCCGATTTACAAGCTCACAACCCATCGCGACGCGTTATGAGTTTGTAGATCTGCTATTTTCAAACATTTTAGTGCTTTTACTTTTGGTACTTTAAGTACATTTTGATACCAATACAGTATTGATGCTTTTACTTAAGTAAAACATCTGAGTACCTTTTCCACCACTGGATGTCCTCACAATTAAAGTAATACCGTGTGTGTGGATGGATGGGTGGGTGGGTAGGTAGGTAGGTAGGTAGGTAGATAGAACAAGAGGATGACAGGTAAATATTGTTTAAATAACTTAGACTTTCCATTTCAGGAATTAAATATATCTAATATATCTCATATATCTAATTGATTTAGCAGAGAGTTGACAGCTGCAGCACTAGCTTCACAATTCTGTCGAGTCACTGTGTGGGTATGGATGAAGGTCATACCTTCAGACGTTATGCTGACTCACACCAGCGTTGAGTTTCACATAAAAGATGTCCGCAGAAAAAAAAAAACACAACCTCTAATCCATGTCCTTCAATTGGCTGATGACAAATTGTGATCGAAACACGATATACTTCCAGTGGTGTAAAGTAACTAAGTACATTTACTCAAGTACTGTACTTAAGTAAAATGTTGAGGTACTTTTACTTTACTGTACTTCCAATGTTGTTACTTTTACTTCTACTCCACTACATCTCAGAGACAATTATTGTACTTTTACTTCACTACAATGATTTGAAAACTTTAGTTACTAATTACTTTTCAGATATACATTTGGATAGTATGAAACATACATTAAGCATTTTAGCCCTATTTTATACATGCGTTGTGAGCTTGTAGATCTGCTTTTTTTTTTAAACATTTAGCCGATCTACAAACTGGAAAATAGTATCTGATTGCGACGTGTTGTGAGCTTGTAGATCGGCTATTCTCAGTGAATGTTACCAGCCACTATAGGAATGCTAGGGCTGAAGTGGATAATTCAATTGATGCTTAAATTATGATGAACCTTTCATTCCCTTTGTGGCGCTCGGACATTGGATAATTGGATTGTAAAACAGGATGTTTATTAGATTTGTATGCTGCGTTTGGTGGAATGTAAAGGAATAATTTCTTGTTCTGTTGACTGGTATCTGTCTGTGGTATCTGTTTGTTTATTCAGAGATATGCTGCTATCTTTAGTCTAAAATGTCTCCTTTTAACCCATTTAGACCTTAGGCCGATTTCTAAATCCTGACCATGACGTTTTCTGAAAAACTTCACATCTTTATATAAAAAAAAGAATAATGTTGCTATACTGTATATAGCAAAAACTAAAATGCCACAGAGTTGGTCCCGGCCTGAAAGGTTTAACAACATGGTGGAAGTACTCTGATACCTCAAAGTAGTCTACTACTACTGTTAAAATTTAAGCTAATTTGACTTTAGTAAAAGTACAAAAGTGCTGGCATCAAAATATACTTAAAGTACCAAAAGTAAAAGTACTCATTATGCGGAATCTCCCATTTCACAATTATTATTTTTTTCAAAAGTTTACAAAATTGGTCCAAATCTTTACAAAATGGCTGATTTAAAAGTTCACAGTGCGTTGCATCACGACATGTGTGAGCTTGTAGGTCGGCTAGTTTCGAATAGCCGTAGTATTTGCTTAATGTGTGTTTTGTAATAATTCTAATCCTCAAATTAACAAATGCTGTCTAACTAAAGCTTGTAGTGGAGGAAAAACATAAAACATTTGCCTGTGAGATGTAGAGTAGAACTATAAAGTAGCCTATATTGAAAAAATGCAAACACACAACATCAGTACTGCAGTGGTGGAAGAAGTACTCAGATATTTTACTAAAAGTAGCAATACGACAATATAAAAATATTCAAAATGTTACTTGAGTAAAAGTACAAAAGTATTGTCATAAAAATATACTTAAAGTACCAAAAGTACTAATGTTCACAACTACTAATGCTCACAACGCGTTGCGAGCTTGTAGATCTGCTATTTTCAAATAGTCTATGTATAAAATAGGGCTAAAGTGGTTAATGTATGTTTTATAATGTAGTAATTTATATCTGCAAAGTAACTAGCAACAAAAGTTTTAAAATAATTGTAGCGGAGTAAAAGTACAATATTTGTCTCTGAGATGTAGTGGAATAGAAGTAAGTATTGCAAATTGGAAATACTCTAGTAAAGTAAAAAGTAACTCAAAACTGTACTTATTAAGTACAGTACTTAAGTACGTGTACTTAGTTACTTTCCACCACTGAGTACTGAGTTTCTTTGGGTGACTCACACAATTTAGAAATGCTTCTGCCATACAGTCAGAAGCGCTGAAAATGAGAGTGGGTTCTAAACGGATAGGCCAAACGGCTATTAGAACGATAAATAAATAATATTTATTTATCGTTCTAATACGATTGCGATTCATTGCGATTAAAATAATTAACCGTGATTAAAATAATATGAAATCGCTCCCTCTGGTGTTGTGACTGTGGGTGAGTGTCACTCACTCTGGAGAAGCAGTTAGACAGGTAGGGCACTGTCCCTCTGAGTATCTTAAATACCAATCCCATTGATATTTGCTTAACCCTGTCTTCTACCCTGAGCCATCTCAAACTAGCAAAGTGAGTTCGTAATAGGTGGGTCATGGGCTTGAGGCCGACTAGTAGTCAGATCGGTTTGTTTTGGGAGGTCTGAAGTTTAGTTTTTACATTTTAAAATATATTTGACAAAATGATGGAACGTTGACAGCTTCCTGTGCGCTGCTTTGAGAAGTTGTAGTAACAGACTCTCTGTAGCATTGGAACATTGTGGAAAAGTTGTGAGGCTTGAGATACTAGGTTGGTGTAGCCAGCAGGTTCTAATCAGCACTAATTAAAATGATTGGATTGACACTGGTCTCTGATGAGATTAGAAGGCCCCAACAGACTGAGCCTGCAAAGCCTGGTTTATACTTGGTTGCGTGCTGGTGTCGCTCACCAAACATAGCCGATCTACAAGCTCACAATGCGTCGCGAACGCGACTCATTGTGAGCTTGTAGATCGGCTATGTATGGAGCACGACACGGCGCGCAACCAATTATGAGTCAGGCATTAGCGGTGTCAGTGTCACGTCACGACAGACTGAAGCCGCTAACGGTGGCATTGTCTCTTCTGTCTGTTGATCTGCCAGGGAAGACATTTGAGTGACATTTTGGGTCCATAGAGATGTGCGCAGCAACTCATTTCACTGATTGTTAAACAATGTTTTTGTAACCATTTTATCGACTAGTGTTACTCAGAAACCAAAACTGAGCACATTTCAGTTCAGTTCCTTCTTTTTTTTTCCGGATACTGGACATGAATTATATCGTAAGAAAAATATAAACAATTCATTAAATTTACGTTGATTTACAATAATAATAATAATAATAATAATAATAATAATAATAATAATAATAATAATAATAATATAAAAACAATAATAATAACAAAACAAAACAAAATATACCAATTATAATCCATTTGGTGATTCACATCTGCTATTGCAGAATAGTTGTCCAAATGAATTCCCTCTAAGGCCAAACATCATCAGAAGAAATATCTGTGAAATATAAAAGCCATTTGGAAATGCTTGATATAATATTCAAATGACAAATCTTATTTTAAATGCAGACACAGACAGGTAGTGCAATGTGTGACCATGGTTCATGATTATCCTGCAAAAACAAAACTGCTGTTGATTCAGCAAAATGGTTTCGTTTCAGATAACTAAAGAAAAACATCACAATCAATGTCTTTCTCGTGTGAAATTGAAACTGGGAAACCCATGATTCACTTCACTGAATGAAAAGCTCCAGCCAACATCCTGATTGTCATTGCTGTTGTATTTATGTTTGGTAAGGTAGTTTTTTCTCCATACACTAAACGCGATGCAG
>NC_139953.1:462500-477500 GCF_963454915.1 Gymnoscopelus microlampas | reverse complement strand
CATCTCTGATTGATTTCATCATTGATCTAACAGTCAGACACCGCCCTCTGGTGGTTGACAAAAATACCTACAACTATCCACAAGTTTCCTAGGGCGTTGTGGGCATGACTTCCTGTCGATTTGATACAATCAAAATCAATGAAATCCAATCAAATCGACAGGGCGTTGTGATGCCCACAACGCCCTAGGAAACTTGTGGGTGGTGTTTTCTGTACAGAGAACAGGGGGTAAATCATAATTTTAGCAGCATGTCTGTCCGTTAAACAAGGTTTCCTGTCCAGTTCAGGTCAAATTGAGAGAAAGGAGGTTCCAGGTTCTTTATGAATATATTAAAACATAATTTCCCACACTCACCACTGTGAACATATGTATACAGATGATTTGATCTTATAGTTTGAATGTCATTAAGAAACTAAGATGGCCAATATTAAATTTGAAATACAGTGTGATGCATTTTGTACTGGACCTTCAAGTGGACTTGAAGGTAATTTAGTGCACTAAATCAAATAGTTGAGTTTCTAAACTAGTTTGACATCAGCTGAATATCTGTTCTACTGAGACAAAATCATTTATGAGATAATTTCTCACATTAGTAATAAACTGATCAGTAGGCATCATTTTAGGGAAAGAAATGCATGAATAAATAAATAAATGAATGGCGGGGGGGGGGAAAGGTTACCACAAAATAGTCATCAAAATCTACAAGCTCACAAAGCTACAAATCACGACATGCGTGATGCTTTGTGAGTGCTAGTAATGGGACAGTGGTGACCTAAAGGCAGTGGTGTAAAGTAACTAAGTAGATGTACTCAAGTACTGTACAGATTTGAGGTTTTTGTACTTTACTTGAGTATTTCCAATTTCCAATACTTTTACTTCTACTCCTACATCTCAAAGGCAAATATTGTACTTTTACTCCACTACAATTATTTGAAAACTTTGTTTTTTTACTAGTTACTTTTGCAGATTTGGATTATCTTTCCACTCAAACAGAGAGCGTCTCCTTTCAAACCCCAATGGTTCTAATCAGCCCCCCGCCCACAGGAGTAGCCCAATTCTCTCACAACTTGCTACAAAAATCCCTCATGAAAAACTATATAATCTCCTACATTTAATTTTCCACCTTCACATGTGTCTCCTTCTCTAATAATCAAAAAGTGCTATATATTTCATCTCGCAATCTACTTCCGGATGGTTCGTTTTGCACCTTTTCTTGCCACATCGGTCACGGGAAAGAAATAAGCACTGCCGTGGTCTATGGAAACGACGAGCCCAAAAGTGCACCCAAATAAGCCCACAATCGCTTATACAAACAGTCAGACCTGGCAACGCAGCCTACGCCAATCATGCGTGAGAGATCTACAAGCTATGGGGCAGAGACGCCACCGTATCTTAGCAACAACTACAGCGCTCACTCTCATTGGTCGTGTCACGCTAAGAGCAGTCTCCAGACAATGGCATCTCAGAGAGCTTGCTGTAGTGTTTATATATCTATGGCTGTAGCCAAGTCGCAGCGACGACGGGCAGGGCGCTGTGATAGCTGCCATGTCGCTAACGCTAACGTGGTTGTCATGCCTGCAGCGGCTGTGCAATCACTTTGTCAACAATGCACGTTCGTGTGGTGAATGTCAATATTGCTGCTCAGTTAGTCCATTGTAGATGGTGTATGTTTGTGTGTGTCTTCTGGAGAACTATGTAGCTCCACAGCAACTACAGTAACTAACGTAATGGCAGGACCGCCCCGTGCTACGCATGTTAGGCTGCATTATGGTCATGTAGTACATTCAGATAATTTCGCTCCGATTAGAGCAGTGCTTATCAACCCTTTCAGGCCGCCCCCCCCCCCCCAAATAAACGTACTTGATCTGGGGACCCCCCCATTCTGTTTGACTCCGTTCCACAAGTAAATATTGTGAAAATAGCCGATCTACAAGTTCGAAACGCCTCACGTTGAGAGGCTTTGTAAGCTTGTAGATTGGCTATTTTCTACATGATTGCCTCTTTCTTTGATTATTTGACAATGTGGCCCATGTTTTTATAGTATAGTTTGTTGACTACTTTTGTTGCAGAAATGGTCATTTCCTTTACTTTCGTTTTTTTATTGTCTCCGCCAGGCCGAAAGGCATGGCGCAAGACTATGTTTCACCCCCTGTCCGTCCGTCTGTGATAGCTAATCTCTCACATCGTTGACTTGATCGCAGCGACACTGTGCACACACACTCCCTGGATGCCAATTCAGAACCTCTGCCCTATTTCTTTCACATGGCCCTGTTACAGTGCCACCAGGAGGCCGCTTTTTGCTAAACACATTTTCCCACAGTACTCCTACATATTTTGCCCAAACATCACGCAAATCGGTACACAGTATCTCCACAGTCATTAAAAAAAAAGGCTCTTTCAGATTTTTCATATTCCATCCTGATTGGCTAAAATGGCTTCCAAAGTCTGCAGGACTGCTCCGTTTGGACCAAAATGCCTCACATTATGAACACAGCATGCACTTTCCGTGCAACTTTGCACCCACATTCCCACTATGCCGAGGAAGAAATTCCACTTGAGATTTCTCTAATCAGCCTCATGGTGGCGCTATAACAGCCCGATGTGGAGAGTCAGTGAGAGCTGGATAAACGAGGTAAAATGTGTCAAAAGGAGTCTGTACAGCTGTCGATACATGAACACATGACGTCGGTCGGAGAGGAGATATTGTGTCTTTTGGACAAACAGCAGCGTGGTGCTGATGTTCGTTGTGTGAAGCAGCTTAATGTCACAGTGTTTGTGTTGGAGCGCCTCAGTGCGGCTGCAGAGTTCATGTGCAACCTCTTCCAGAGAGAGACAGAGACACTAGAAACTCTGCTGGAGAAAAAAAAACACTGCTGGGCATTGACCAAGCATTGACCAAGCTCCAATTGTTGTGACGTCAGGGCTCTCAATACTGCACATTGGTGGAGGAGGAGGGGCCGCAGGGCGACCGCACACATCGCTGAACCAATGGTAGCCCACGGATGTTTCCTCTGGGGATTTACAATCTGCCCCTCTATGCCACATATCATCCGCACTACAGGGTCTTCACTGACCGAGCCACGGCCCCACTGGCCCTCATGACGCTACGCCACTTATATGAGTTGCCAAGTGGCCGCGGGCGCTACGTGGGCGTGGCCGCGGGCTAGAAGCTCGCCCCCGCGTAGCGGGGGCGAGCTTCTAGTTATTACAAAACATACATTAACCACTTCAGCCCTGTACATTTCGGCCATTTGAAAATAGCCGATCTACAAGTCTTGACGCATTGTGCGCTTGTAGATCTACTATTTTCAAAATATTTCTTTTACATTTTATACATTTGAAAACTTGTGAAATGGGACATTCTGCATAATGACTACTTTTACTTTTGTACTTAAGTATATTTTGATACCAATACTTTTGTACTTTTACTCAAGTAAATTTAGAATTCCGGACTTTTACTTGTAATAGAGTATTCCTACATTGCAGTATTGATATTTTTACTTAAAGAGGTGGTGCCGTGGTTTTGCACTTTTTCTGTTTTTCATGTGTCTATGAGGTTGATAGAACTTCATTAAGCCCCCTGGTGGTGTTTTTATAGTGTTTTATGTCTTCTCTGACTATTTTGAGTTTCTACCTGGAGACTGAAACCTTGAGGGTCAAACGTGCCAATAGAAAAACAGCCCGTTAGTGACATAGTAAAAATATACCCTCGCCCTCATTATCATAACACAACACAACAGGTGTGGGCATAAGGAGGAGGAGGGACTAGGACAGGTAGGTGGTGCTAAGGTGGTGGAGGAGGTGCTAAGGTGAGAACCAGGTATACTTAATGAACTGGAGGCGTGTCCACATAAAAACATAATTTTAACAATTTCTGTACACTTTTTGGAAAAAAATGTTCCTCCTAGTATAACCATAATACCTGATGATTATGTTTTGGTGGGGGGGGTCACAGAAAATCACGGCACCCCGTCTTTAAGTAAAACATGCGAGTACTTTTTCCACCACTGCCTAAAGGAGTGCGTTTGTGACTGAAGGTTCACAGGAAGAATGTGGGTGGGGAAGTGAATGTCCAGTCCACCACTCACCCCTCCCCCCAACACCGCTGAAGTGCCCTTTAGCAAGGCACTGAACCCCCAACCCCCTCCAGTGGAGCAGGCTGGGGCCAACAGTATAAGACTGGTTGTACTGGGCAGTTCACAGCGTTTTGTGTGTGTGTGTGTGTGTGTGTGTGTGTGTGTGTGTGTGTGTGTGTGTGTGTGTGTGTGTGTGTGTGTGTGTGTGTGTGTGTGTGTGTGTGTGTGAACGTGAAGCAGTGTGTTGCTGGAAAAGAGCACCCGAGCTCAGCCAGCCTCCTCTGGGGGGTCCCCAGCAAAAGTGCTTAACATAGCATCAGAATCATTTTAATAACTTTATCCATTTATATGTTGGCTATTCAAAAATAGCAGATCTACAAGCTCACAGCGCTGCACAGCAAGCTTGTATATCTGCTATTATTGCTGTTTTTTTATAAAAAAAAAACGATTTTGAATCATTGAAAAAAAATGTCAACACAAATCGTCTCTTCTGGGGGTCCCTGGCACAAAACCTTTTCAGATGGGGGGCCAAATATCAAGTTGTTAGTTGGGAGTCCTTGACAAAAAAGTTTGAGAACCACTGCTTATCTTTTTGTGTGTGTGTGTGTGTGTGTGTGTGTGTGTGTGTGTGTGTGTGTGTGTGTGTGTGTGTGTGTGTGTGTGTGTGTGTGTGTGTGTGTGTGTGTGTGTGTGTGTGTGTGTGTGTGTGTGTGTGTCAGGTCTTGCATCGTTGGATGGGGACCTGAAGGGGACGTACTACGCCCTGAAGGACATGTCGGATGAGGAACAGCAGCAGCTCATTGACGACCACTTTCTGTTCGACAAGCCCGTGTCCCCCCTGCTGCTGGCATCTGGTATGGGCCGCGACTGGCCCGACGGCCGTGGTATCTGGTGAGAGCACACTACCAAGGGCGCCGATGGCCTTTTAGAACTGCAGGGGTCCAATTTTAGACTGTTTGGGCAGTTTAATTAATGTTTTGAAAATAGCCGATCTACAAGCTCACAATGCGCCGCAATGCTTGTAGATCTGTTATTTTCAGAGGATTTTTATAGATTTGAAAACTTGAAATGGGACATTCTACACAATGATTACTTTTACTTTTGGCACTTTAAAGGGATTCTAGGTAAGTTGAAGCCTAAATTTTAAAATATTTATATATATGTATTTTGCATTTTTTCCCCTCTATCAGCCATTATATAATGATGCTGGGGTGTTTTCCTGCATTGTACACAGTACTCTTTCTGAAATCCGTATTTTCCCTACTATTATGTTTTGACATCCGGGTATCCAGCTCTGCCCGGGACGTAAATGAAACGCACACATGTGCGCGTCCGTGTGCGTCCGTGTGGCGAGTTCGAGTGAAACCGAATGGAACCGAGTGCAGCCGACAAAAATGGAACGGCAGCCATTGTTTTCTCTGCGGTGTTTTTACTTTCGGTTTTAAAACTTGCTGTCAAACTTCTTTTTTGAGGCACGGAATTTACTTTTAAGATAGCGTTTGGATAGAATTTAATTGTTTAACTTCATATATGTGGTCAATTAATCATGACAGAGCCTATTTAAAAATAAAAAATCAGAGAACTGGCAGGGGCGGGCAGTGACACGTATGTATCCAAATAAAGCAACCTATTTTCGGCATAGCCCCTTCTAAAGTCCCATTGCGTCATATGGGAAAATGAGCTGCTGATTGGCTGAAGGAGAATGAACTGCTGATTGGCTGAAGGGGTTGTCAGTCAACGACAACAGTTTGACAACAGTTGTTTTCTTTTTTTGAGCACACACTCATCAAACAGAGTAGGCACCGCTTACTCACACTGGGTGTGATTTTTGATTTTAAAAGAACAAAACCTTTCTCACACAGTGATCACCTCCCCTGTGCCTAAGGTTGCCTGAGGTACACACACACACACACGCACACGCACACGCACACACGCGCACACACACACGCACACACGCACACACGCACACACACACACACACACACACACACACACACACACACACACACACACACACACACACACACAGTTTTAGTGTTGCTCTGTGGCACAGTGAGAGAAAAGACCATTGTAGCAATTGTCATCATGAAATGTAGTGGAACAATTAAACGTCTTTCAGCACTGTAGTGGCCTGCTGCTTTCACTGGTATTTTGCTTATTAGTTCTCTGAAGGCAACAGACTCAACCGTTGCGATGGGAAGCATGTCCTCAACATACCTGGCAATCCATCTATTTAGTTGAGTCTGGGTGACATGTTCTGGCGATTAAAAAAAAGAGTAGAGACGATGGGGTCTTTGGCGACTACTTTTATAACCCATGTACTTTATAGGTGCTTTAGGAGATTAGCATTGCTGTTAAACACAGTTTGCATTTGACTGCAATATTTATAGTGTAATGCGTAATGCGTTATTCCCAACACTGGTCCTCAATATGTCCTGAACGAGGGGGGAAACGTTTTAAGGAGCTGAATGAAGGGAGAATCATGAAATAATGAATTTTTCCACCACATTCGACCCCTTAGGGCATAAATATAAAGTATTTTATGTCCTATAAAAATAGAGAAAATTAATAGAATGACAGGACATTATGCTAATTCAATGGGATACAATCATGTACAAATATTCTAATAATAATATCCAAAGTAGATCTACTTGTTTGGGTTTGAGAGCTCTCTTTCTGTCTCTCATATTCTAGAATTTAGTATATGTGAAATCTTTTATCTGGTTGGACGTTAAATCTCTGTTTTTCAAGGCAAAGGGCCCTTAGTGCGCAGACTAATTTTTATGGGTGGATACGAATATTAATACTTCTCTCCCTTCTAAACGTTAAAAGTCCAGAGATTATGCAGTCAAAACAAATATTTCCACATTAGTGGCTTTTATCTAAAACTCCTATATCAATTAATACATATAAATATCAAACATATCACATGAAACGTATTGAAGAGACAGGAACTATTCTTAGACTATTTTGTCAAATCTATATCTGTTTTTACGTTAGATCTCTGTTTCTCAAGGCTGAGGGCCCCATAGCATCGATTTAATTTGCGTAGAGAATTCAACTATTTATTTTACGCATAATATGCAGTGCTTTATTATCCGAATGAATTAACGGCATTAATGAGTTGTCCGAATATTAATACGGCTCACCCTGTAGACGTTGACGTGCCAGAGATTAGGCAGTAAGAACAAATATGTTCACATTAGTTATCGAATATAAATTTCCAGTCTTCATGGCTCTTTCCTCCATCTTCACTTGGCATACGGGTCCATTTGGTTATGTCTCTGACAGTTATGTCTCTGACAGCGAGCTCCACTTGGCTAGTGGTTCCACCGTTCAGTGGCTCTCAAATGCAGCATGTCTTTCTGAGGCTTGGTCCTCCTGCTGTGGCAGAGTCTCTTGGTGTTTGACCAGGTGTCGATTTCGTCACCTCCGCTGTTGCATGGTGACAGTGGCGACACTGTTGGTGCTGCTCTCATGGCTGCATCTTGCACGCTCTGCTGTGGAAAACGCATGCTCTGCTCCTTCCCTCTGTGGCTTGAGTTCCATTGATGTCATCAAAGAATAGATCTATCTGCGAGGTTCCAATCGTGTAGTTTATTGTATTCATCAGAAGTTGATTCTGCATAGCTTGCTTCTGTGGCGGTCTCCTCTTGATTCTGCATAGCTTGCTTCTGTGGCGGTCTCCTCTTGATTCTGCATAGCTTGCTTCTGTGGTGGTCTCCTCTTTGTCCTCCATCGTGTGGATGTGGTCCGGATCTGCTTTTAGAAAATCTTCTTCCCAAAAAGTCCTTCACCCTTAAGTTCTTTTGATCCAGTATCCATAATCATAATGGTTATGATTCATGAAATATGAATCCCATCCTCGTCGCCAAATGTTATAGCAATATTAATAATAATATTCCATTCAGGTGAAGTTCTAGATAATTTATTTGGAAGATCTCAGCAGAGCAGACAGCATACACAGATCGGTAGAGCCAGGCCTCCTGGCCTGACCAACAGCCCATTCGGGGCAAAAGCCTCCTCAACATCCATCTTACACAGTTCTTTATACTCCACATTGTACCAAAGATGCTCTTCTAAATGTTCATTTAAGGTATGTGCTAAAGATAAGAACAACATAAACTTAGCTCCACAAATACAAATAGCAATGACCATTCATAGTATCACAGGAAAATATATGCTGACACAGAGACTAGCATGGAGGATTCAGGTCAGCTGTTAGATTGACAGCTGTAGCTGAGTTGACTAAAGACCCCTGCTGTGATTTTAACCCTCCTTGGTTCAGAGAGAGTTAGATAGTACAGAAATATATAAGAACAGGTTGGCATTCTGAAATAGCCATTACACAATATTCCGAGCAATATGAAGTTGACATTCGGCAGGTGTATTGCTCAGGACCAAAGGAAGTGCAGTGTATGTTGTTGGGATGAATGGTTCTTGATAACGCTGCAATT
The DNA here is from genome assembly GCF_963454915.1 of Gymnoscopelus microlampas. Lineage (NCBI taxonomy): Eukaryota > Metazoa > Chordata > Actinopteri > Myctophiformes > Myctophidae > Gymnoscopelus > Gymnoscopelus microlampas. The sequence continues at coordinate 468,967 of NC_139953.1, read as the reverse complement.
GGCTATACATTGTACACTCTGGAATTGGATCATTGCATGTGATCCCCTGGTATCAAGGTGCAGATGCCAATTTCCAGTGTCTGATGAATGGATGGATCTTTGTGTGATGGGGAACATTAACCGAAAATAGCAGCTCTACAAGCTCACAACGCCTTGCAGTGCGAGGCGTTGTGAGCTTGTAGATCTGCTATTTTCAGAGAGTTGGTGTAGAGGGAAAAAGAGCACAGAGTACAGAGCCAAATGTCAAGTTTACCAGGTACTGAGGGTTTAAAAGGTTAAGTGTCTGAAAATACACATTACGAGACATCGTCCAAACGGCCATACTGCCAAGGACGACTTATGACGACTTTTTGTTTTTTAGTGGTTTTATAAAAGATTGCGCTGTTCTCTATCACCCGAGTGATCACTTTCACTTTCTACTCACAAGAATCCGTAAATAACGTCATCCGAAGATTTCCGCCTCCGTCCACTTCTTGTTTAGCTTTTTTATGAAAACGGCTGTATCTTGAGTTGAGTTTTTTTGCCCTGCATTCCGCGAGACATGGTATTTTCAACGTGCTGCTATAAGAGTAGGGGAGAAGGCTGGGCTATGACCTGGAATATTTCACTTGCATTTAACTCTATACTGGGCTGTAATGTTGCGTAAAATGCCTGGACTATGTGCTGGTGCCTTAAGGCTTGTAGCCCGTCGATGCAGTGCAGCATAACTCCAGCATTACAATTCAGCATTACTAATCAAAATCATGACAACACACGAATCACACTTATCTCGACCTGCAATTCCACCAAGGCTTGTGAAAATTGTAATGAGTTACTTTTAGGGAAATGTAACTAATATTATTACTCAAAACATTATAGTATTTGTCCCCTCCAGGCGGAAAGGCATGACGAGAGTATGTTATGCACCCTGTCCGTCCGTCCGTCCGTCCGTCCGTCCGTCCGTCCGTCTGTCTGTCCGTCCGTCCATCCGTCCGTGTGTGTCATTCTGTCTGTGGACAGCTAATCTCCAGCACCGCTGGCTTGATCACAGCGAAACTGTGCACACACACTCCCTGGATGCCAATCAGAACCTCTGCCCCAAATCTTTCACATGGGTCTGTTATAGGGCCTCCAGGAGGCCACTTTTTGCATAACTCATTATTTGACAGTACTCCAACAGATTTTGTCCAAACATCACGCAAATTGGTACACAGTATCTCTACAGTCATAAATGAAATCAGTGTTTCAGATTTTTCATATTCCATCCTGATTAGCTAAAATGGCTTCCAAAGTTTGCAGCAGTGCTCCATTTTAAACAAAATGCCTAAAAATCATGAACACAGCATGTAATTTCCATGAAGTTTTGCACGCACATTCCCACTATGCCGACGAAGAAATGTCACATAAAAATGTTCAGCCTTTATGGTGGCGCTATAACAGGCCAATTTGTGTTTTTACCTATAACTGCACTGATCTGTGTAAAACTTTATATGCGCACTCCCTAGAGGCAGAGTAAAAACCTCTGCCCTATTTGCCTTTTACAGCACCACCAGGAGGCCGACTTATGTAAAACACATCTTTGGATATTACTCACACTACGTTGAGGAATAAATGCCACCCTTTTTGGATATTACTCCTTCCGATTTCATCCAAATTTCACGCAAATCGGCACACATGATCTCTATAGTCATGTGATCAAGACGGATCTGTTTGATTTTTCATATTCAATCCTGATTGGCTAACATTGAAATCAAAAGTTTTCAGGAGTGGCCCGTATTGAACAAAATGCCGCAAATCATGAACGCAGCGTCCGACTGTGGTGAAACTTTGTACGCACATTCACTCTACATTGAGGAACAAATGCCACCCTTTCAACAATGCCCTATAATAGCGCCACCAGGAAGCCAATTTTTGCTTAAAAAGTATTTTTATGTTACTCCTAAAAAATCTGTACACATTATCTCTATAATCAAGTGATCAAGAAGGATCCGTCCGATTTTTCATATTCCATCCTTATTGGCAAATTTCAAACATTGCTGGACCACAATAACCTACCTGTCTGTCCCTGTGCTCCGATGGAGAATTGTTTCTAGTTGTCTTCGCCAGGCCGAAGGCTGGCGAAGACATATGTTTTACCCTCCGTCCGTCCGTCCGTGTGTGTGTGTGTGTGTCCGTCCGTCCTTCTGTCTGTTACCAGCTAATCTCCGCCACCGTTGCCCCAGTCGCTGTGAAACTGCACGCACACACTCCCTCGATGCCACAGCAGAACCTCTAACCCAAATTTTTCACATGGGCCTGTTATAGCGCCACCAGGAGGCCGATTTGTGCAAAACACATTTTTGGATATTACTCCTACAGATTTTATCCAAATATCACGCAAATCGGTACACAGTATCTCTATAGTCATGTGATCAAGACGGATCTGTCCGATATTTCATATTACATCCTGATTGGCTAAGGTTGGCTTCCAAAGTTGGCAGGATTGGTCCGTTTTGAACAAAATGTCTCAAATCATGAACGCAGCGTGTGATTTCCGTGAAAATTTGCACACACATTCCCACTAGGCCAAGGACGCAATGACCCCCTTTTCACATTGCCCTGTTATAGCGCCACCAGCAGGTCTAATTTAGCAAAACACATTTTTGCAACAAAATGCCTCAAATCATGAATGCACGCTCATTCCCACTAGGCAGAGGAAGAAATGCCACCCTTTTCACATTGTCCTATTATAGCGCCACCAGGAGGCCACAATAACGACGTGACCTGGCGGAGACCTGTGCTCCGAGGAGCACTTTTTCTAGTTAAGAATTTGTTTTGATGTTCATTGTCCAGGCACAACGACAACAAGACGTTCCTGGTGTGGGTGAATGAGGAGGACCATCTGAGGGTGATCTCCATGCAGAAAGGAGGCAACATGAAGGAGGTCTTCAACCGATTCTGTACCGGACTCACAAAGGTAGGTTGACATGTTTGAAATGTACAGGGCTCACAAAGGTAGTGTAGTGGCGGTTTGTCCTCAAAACACTAAACAAAATTCAAAAGTCCACTTTGGCACCAGGTAGCGAATCTTACTCAGTCACGGTTCAGAGTCCAATGTCCAGGCAGAATTAACAGGTTTGCTGTGTTTTATTCCATTTACGTTTTTACAAGAAAATCTTGTAAAAACTTCTGCCTCTGACCTCACCCTTGTTCTGGCAAAAACTTGTGCACCTTCCCGATGCCAATCTTAATCTGTGCCTGTCTGGTGACTGTTAAATACATTCACCTGTGCAAGCCAAATGCCCAATACCTTCCAAATAAGCATTTAGCTGGAACACAAAATTAACTGAAATAATAATACATACAGTTTTAATCAAACAAATTCTACAAAACAAAATGACAAATAAATAATACATGTTAAATAATACAAAACAATGAATAGCTCCAACAGGTATTTAAATGACAATTGTTTAAATCTACAGGACGTATAAAGGTAGAGATATTTAAATCTACAGGACTTACAAAGGTAGACATGTTTATCTACAAGACTAGAGATGGTTTATATCTACAAGACGTAAAAAAAAAAGGTATCTACAAGACTTACATAGTCTCTTAATGTAGAATTTTAACCGTTATCCGCGTGACACTTTACAAAGTTCCAGATGTCACTACTGTAGAGACTAGTTTAATGAAGTTTAATGAAGGTTTTTGGAGTCCTAAAAATTGGGCCCAGGTTGTTGTCTCCAATCAGTAAGACACTGACACCCACTAACCAATTTAGCAGCTTAACAGTGTGAAATTGAATGCAGAGATTGCGGTCCACATTATGCTGTTATTTTAGTTGTTATTATGAAGCTACTGTTATCAAAATGTCTTTATATGATATTAAAAACTTGAAAAATGTAAAAATGTATAATATATATATACATCTTATATATATACACAATCACAGTATTTGAGATCATCACAATTAATTTGCATGCTCGGGTGGCGCAGTGGTAAAGTCCCTGCCAAACTCCATGCGGGTTTGAATCCACTCCATGCGGGTTTGAATCCATCGTGGTGCTACCAGCTTTGTCAAGCGTCTATGCGAACACAATTGGCCCACGTTCGGGGGAGGGAAGCTGGGCAGGGAGGTTGATATTTGTCACTGTATATACTCCTATGTGCTGGGGGCGGCACCTGTCAGCGGGGAGTGTTGGGCGGGAGGAGTAGGACGAAAGCTCTACGTCCTCCTCACTGGCAGGTGAGTCAGTAGGATATGAAAGCAGTGACAACACAGATATGTGTGTGGGGAGTAGTTGGCATAACTACTAAATTGGGAAAAAAAAAAAAATTTGACTACTCTAAAATGGAATAAAAAAAAAGCAGTTATTTTGCATAATTTTCAGAATCATTTCAATGTTGAAAAATGTCTATTTTCAAACCAAAAATTATAAATAACGAAAATAGTCATATTGTGCAATTTCCGTTTACAAACCCTACAGGCCAAACAGAAATGTATTTTGATTGATATGTACGAATGTTCAATGCCAAAAACACAATCAAATTGTTTATCGCAATTAATTGTGTGAAAATTAATCGTCAAGTAAAATCCAATTTTCTGTACTTTTACTTGTACTATGTTACACTTCAGAGGCAAATATTATACTTTTACTCCACTACAATTATTTGAAAACTTTACTTTAGTTACTACTTTATAGATTTAGATTATTATTGCAAAACATACATTATCCACTTCAGCCCTATATTCAGCCCTACAGCCCTATATACATTCTACAAGCTCACAATGTGTGAGCATTGTGAGCTTGTAGATCGGCTATTTTTATACATTTTATACATTTGAAAACTTGTGAAATGGGACATTCTGCATAATGAGTACTTTGTACTTTTGGTACTTTAAGTACATTTTGATACCAATACTTTCGTACTTTTACTCAAGTACATTTTGAATTCCGGACTTTTACTTGTAACAGAGTATTTCTACATTGCAGTATTGAACTTTTAATTAAGTATGAAATGTAAGTACTTTTTACACCACTGTTTATTATCTTGTGTACACAGATCGAGTCTCTGTTTAAGGAGAGGGGACATGAGTTCATGTGGAACGAACACCTGGGCTATGTGTTGACCTGTCCATCCAACCTGGGCACCGGGCTGCGTGGGGGCGTGCACGTCAAGCTGCCCAACGTCAGCAAACACGACAAGTTTGGAGAGATCCTCAAGAGACTGAGGCTGCAGAAGCGCGGCACAGGTAACAATTATTCTGATTCACCATTTAAGCCCTATTCTAGTTTCATTGGTCTTACGACGGTGTCGCTCGCGCAAAGATAACGACAATAGTAGAGATGTAACGATATAGTAACTGCATCGAAAAATGTATTTTAATTTCCCACGATCTACTATATCGATATGCAAACAGCAAAATATCGTATTGTTTGACTTTGTATCGTATTGAATAGTTTTGCAATGCAAATAATCGTATCGAATCGTTTTGCAATACAAATGATCGATTTTAACAATACTAAGTACTTGCGCGTTGTATTTAGCAATTTTAAGAAGAAAAAAGAGAAAGAGGGGTTTTCAAAATAGCATATATGCAAGCTCACAACGTGTCGAGATTTCTTTGAAAATATGAATATATGTATAATATAATATATGTATTATTATTATTATTATTATTATTATTATTATTATTATTATTATTATTATCAGTCCTAAAGATCAGATGTACAATGTGGACAGTCATTCCTAAAGATCAGATTTAACAACAGTGGGGACAGTCGGTCCTAAAGATCAGATTTATTAGCAGTGTTGACAGTTGGTCTAAAAGATCAGATTAAATAACAGTGTGGACAGTCCGTCCTAAAGATCAGATTTAATAGCAGTGTGGACAGTCGGTCCTAAAGAGCAGATTTAATAACAGTGTTGACAGTCGGTCCTAAAGATCAGATTTAATAACAGTGTGGACAGTCGGTCCTAAAGATCAGATTTAATAACAGTGTTGACAGTCGGTCCTAAAGCTCAGATTTAATAACAGTGTTGACAGTCCGTCCTAAAGATCAGATTTAATAACAGTGTTGACAGTCCGTCCTAAAGATCAGATTTAATAACAGTGTGGACAGTCAGTCCTAAAGATCAGATTTAATAGTAGTTTGAACAGTCGGTCCTAAAGATCACATTTAACTCAAAGAAGGTTTTAACCACTATTATACTTAGTTGGCTCTATACTAGTACCCCTCCATTTTTCCCTCTATACCAAATCTCTCTGCAGAAACGCTCAGTAGTTGAGCTTGTAGATAGGCTATTTTGCCCAGAATAGGACCGTTGGCGTTCATTTGGTTAATCTAAATTCATCCAATGAATATTAACATTCTTTCATTCCTATTAACGAACTTCTGTGATCCTCTTTCTTTGTCTCTCAGGGGGCGTGGACACGGCGGCGGTGGGCGGAGTCTTTGACATCTCCAACGCTGATAGGCTGGGCTTCTCGGAGGTGGAGCTGGTGC
>NC_139953.1:457500-460000 GCF_963454915.1 Gymnoscopelus microlampas | reverse complement strand
GATGACAGTGGCCCTGCTGTGGAGTGTGTTTATTCCTTTGCTCTACTTAGGCTGGGCTGCTAAAGGTTACAAGTGACATTTTTCAGCAGTGACATTTTGTTAGTTAGTGCTGCATTCATAAACATGACGATTGCTCATTCAGTCAGTCTGCCAAATGAAAAAAGCTTACAGCACCTGGTATTCCCAGGCGGTCTCCCATCCAAGTACTAACCAGGCCCGACCCTGCTTAGCTTCCGAGATCGGACGAGATCAGGCGTGTTCAGGGTGGTATGGCCGTAAGCAACAGCAGCAGCGGCCGGTAGGCGTTATATAGATGACAGTGGCCCTGCTGTGGAGTGTGTTTATTCCTTTACTCTACTTAGGCTGGGCTGCTAAAGGTTAGAAGTGACATTTTTCAGCAGTGACATTGTGTATGTTAGTGCTGCATTCATAAACATGACGATTGCTCATTCAATCAGTCTGCCAAATGAAAAAAGCTTACAGCACCTGGTATTCCCAGGCGGTCTCCCATCCAAGTACTAACCAGGCCCGACCCTGCTTAGCTTCCGAGATTGGACAAGATCGGGCGTGTTCAGGGTGGTATGGCCGTAAGCACCAGCAGAAGCGGCCGGTAGGCCTTATATAGATGACAGTGGCCCTGCTGTGGAGTGTGTTTATTCCTTTACTCTACTTAGGCTGGGCTGCTAAAGGTTACAAGTGACATTTTTCAGCAGTGAACATGACGATTGCTCATTCAGTCAGTCTGCCAAATGAAAAAAGCTTACAGCACCTGGTATTCCCAGGCGGTCTCCCATACAAGTACTAACCAGGCCCGACCCTGCTTAGCTTCCGAGATCGGACGAGATCGGGCGTGTTCAGGGTGGTATGGCCGTAAGCAACAGCAGCAGCGGCCGGTAGGCCTTATACAGATGACAGTGGCCCTGCTGTGGAGTGTGTTTATTCCTTTACTCTACTTAGGCTGGGCTTCTAAAGGTTACAAGTGACATTTTTCAGCAGTGAACATGACGATTGCTCATTCAGTCAGTCTGCCAAATGAAAAAAGCTTACAGCACCTGGTATTCCCAGGCGGTCTCCCATCCAAGTACTAACCAGGCCCGACCCTGCTTAGCTTCCGAAATCGGACGAGATCGGGCGTGTTCAGGGTGGTATGGCCGTAAGCAACAGCAGCAGCGGCCGGTAGGCCTTATATAGATGACAGTGGCCCTGCTGTGGAGTGTGTTTATTCCTTTACTCTACTTAGGCTGGGCTGCTAAAGGTTAGAAGTGACATTTTTCAGCAGTGACATTTTGTTAGTTAGTGCTGCATTCATAAACATGACGATTGCTCATTCAGTCAGTCTGCCAAATGAAAAAAGCTTACAGCACCTGGTATTCCCAGGCGGTCTCCCATCCAAGTACTAACCAGGCCCGACCCTGCTTAGCTTCCGAGATCGGACGAGATCTGGCGTGTTCAGGGTGGTATGGCCGTAAGCACCAGCAGCAGCGGCCGGTAGGCCTTATATAGATGACAGTGGCCCTGCTGTGGAGTGTGTTTATTCCTTTACTCTACTTAGGCTGGGCTGCTAAAGGTTACAAGTGACATTTTTCAGCAGTGACATTTTGTTAGTTAGTGCTGCATTCATAAACATGACGATTGCTCATTCAGTCAGTCTGCCAAATGAAAAAAGCTTACAGCACCTGGTATTCCCAGGCGGTCTCCCATCCAAGTACTAACCAGGCCCGACCCTGCTTAGCTTCCGAGATCGGACGAGATCGGGCGTGTTCAGGGTGGTATGGCCGTAAGCAACAGCAACAGCGGCCGGTAGGCCTTATATAGATGAGAGTGGCCCTGCTGTGGAGTGTGTTTATTCCTTTACTCTACTTAGGCTGGGCTGCTAAAGGTTAGAAGTGACATTTTTCAGCAGTGACATTTTGTTAGTTAGTGCTGCATTCATAAACATGACGATTGCTCATTCAGTCAGTCTGCCAAATGAAAAAAGCTTACAGCACCTGGTATTCCCAGGCGGTCTCCCATCCAAGTACTAACCAGGCCCGACCCTGCTTAGCTTCCGAGATCGCACGAGATCGGGCGTGTTCAGGGTGGTATGGCCGTAAGCAACAGCAGCAGCGGCCGGTAGGCCTTATATAGATGACAGTGGCCCTGCTGTGGAGTGTGTTTATTCCTTTACTCTACTTAGGCTGGGCTGCTAAAGGTTAGAAGTGACATTTTTCAGCAGTGACATTTTGTTAGTTAGTGCTGCATTCATAAACATGACGATTGCTCATTCAGTCAGTCTGCCAAATGAAAAAAGCTTACAGCACCTGGTATTCCCAGGCGGTCTCCCATCCAAGTACTAACCAGGCCCGACCCTGCTTAGCTTCCGAGATCGGACGAGATCAGGCGTGTTCAGGGTGGTATGGCCGTAAGCAACAGCAGCAGCGGCCGGTAGGCGTTATATAGATGACAGTGGCCCTGCTGTGGAGTGTGTTTATTCCTTTACTCTACTTAGGCTGGGCTGCTA
>NC_139953.1:415000-417500 GCF_963454915.1 Gymnoscopelus microlampas | reverse complement strand
GACCCTGCTTAGCTTCCGAGATCGGACGAGATCGGATGTGTTCAGGGTGGTATGGCCGTAAGCACCAGCAGCAGCGGCCGGTAGGCCTTATATAGATGACTGTGGCCCTGCTGTGGAGTGTGTTTATTCCTTTACTCTACTTAGGCTGGGCTGCTAAAGGTTAGAAGTGACAGTTTTCAGCAGTGACATTTTGTTAGTTAGTGCTGCATTCATAAACATGACGATTGCTCATTCAGTCAGTCTGCCAAATGAAAAAAGCTTACAGCACCTGGTATTCCCAGGCGGTCTCCCATCCAAGTACTAACCAGGGCCGACCCTGCTTAGCTTCCGAGATCGGACGAGATCGGGCGTGTTCAGGGTGGTATGGCCGGAAGCAACAGCAGCAGCGGCCGGCAGGCGTTATAGATGACAGTGGCCCTGCTGTGGAGTGTGTTTATTCCTTTGCTCTACTTTGGCTGGGCTGCTAAAGGTTACAAGTGACATTTTTCAGCAGTGACATTTTGTTAGTTAGTGCTGCATTCATAAACATGACGATTGCTCATTCAGTCAGTCTGCCAAATGAAAAAAGCTTACAGCACCTGGTATTCCCAGGCGGTCTCCCATCCAAGTACTAACCAGGCCCGACCCTGCTTAGCTTCCGAGATCGGGTGTGTTCAGGGTGGTATGGCCGTAAGCAACAGCAGCAGCGGCCGGTAGGCCTTATATAGATGACAGTGGCCCTGCTGTGGAGTGTGTTTATTCCTTTACTCTATTTAGGCTGGGCTGCTAAAGGTTACAAGTGACATTTTTCAGCAGTGACATTTTGTTAGTTAGTGCTGCATTCATAAACATGACGATTGCTCATTCAGTCAGTCTGCCAAATGAAAAAAGCTTACAGCACCTGGTATTCCCAGGCGGTCTCCCATCCAAGTACTAACCAGGCCCGACCCTGCTTTGCTTCCGAGATCGGACGAGATCGGGCGTGTTCAGGGTGGTATGGCCGTAAGCAACAGCAGCAGCGGCCGGTAGGCCTTATATAGATGACAGTGGCCCTGCTGTGGAGTGTGTTTATTCCTTTACTCTACTTAGGCTGGGCTGCTAAAGGTTACAAGTGACATTTTTCAGCAGTGACATTTTGTTAGTTAGTGCTGCATTCATAAACATGACGATTGCTCATTCAGTCAGTCTGCCAAATGAAAAAAGCTTACAGCACCTGGTATTCCCAGGCGGTCTCCCATCCAAGTACTAACCAGGGCCGACCCTGCTCAGCTTCCGAGATCGGACGAGATCGGGCGTGTTCAGGGTGGTATGGCCGTAAGCAACAGCAGCAGCGGCCGGTAGGCATTATATAGATGACAGTGGCCCTGCTGTGGAGTGTGTTTATTCCTTTACTCTACTTAGGCTGGGCTGCTAAAGGTTACAAGTGACATTTTTCAGCAGTGACATTTTGTTAGTTAGTGCTGCATTCATAAACATGACGATTGCTCATTCAGTCAGTCTGCCAAATGAAAAAAGCTTACAGCACCTGGTATTCCCAGGCGGTCTCCCATCCAAGTACTAACCAGGCCCGACCCTGCTTAGCTTCCGAGATCGGGCGTGTTCAGGGTGGTATGGCCGTAAGCAACAGCAGCAGCGGCCAATAGGCTTTATATAGATGACAGTGGCCCTGCTGTGGAGTGTGTTTATTCCTTTACTCTACTTAGGCTGGGCTGCTACAGGTTACAAGTGACATTTTTCAGCAGTGACATTTAGTTAGTTAGTGCTGCATTCATAAACATGACGATTGCTCATTCAGTCAGTCTGCCAAATTAAAAAAGCTTACAGCACCTGGTATTCCCAGGCGGTCTCCCATCCAAGTACTAACCAGGCCCGACCCTGCTTAGCTTCCGAGATCGGACGAGATCGGGCGTGTTCAGGGTGGTATGGCCGTAAGCAACAGCAGCAGCAGCCAGTAGGCCTTATATAGATGACAGTGGCCCTGCTGTGGAGTGTGTTTATTCCTTTACTCTACTTAGGCTGGGCTGCTAAAGGTTAGAAGTGACATTTTTCAGCAGTGACATTTTGTTAGTTAGTGCTGCATTCATAAACATGACGATTGCTCATTCAGTCAGTCTGCCAAATGAAAAAAGCTTACAGCACCTGGTATTCCCAGGCGGTCTCCCATCCAAGTACTAACCAGGCCCGACCCTGCTTAGCTTCCGAGATCGGGCGTGTTCAGGGTGGTATGGCCGTAAGCAACAGCAGCAGCGGCCGGTAGGCCTTATATAGATGACAGTGGCCCTGCTGTGGAGTGTGTTTATTCCTTTACTCTATTTAGGCTGGGCTGCTAAAGGTTACAAGTGACATTTTTCAGCAGTGACATTTTGTTAGTTAGTGCTGCATTCATAAACATGACGATTGCTCATTCAGTCAGTCTGCCAAATGAAAAAAGCTTACAGCACCTGGTATTCCCAGGCGGTGTCCCATCCAAGTACTAACCAGGCCCGACCCTGCTTAGCTTCCGAGATCAGACGAGATCGGG
>NC_139953.1:390000-405000 GCF_963454915.1 Gymnoscopelus microlampas | reverse complement strand
GGGCTGCTAAAGGTTACAAGTGACATTTTTCAGCAGTGACATTTTGTTAGTTAGTGCTGCATTCATAAACATGACGATTGCTCATTCAGTCAGTCTGCCAAATTAAAAAAGCTTACAGCACCTGGTATTCCCAGGCGGTGTCCCATCCAAGTACTTAACCAGGCCCGACCCTGCTTAGCTTCCGAGATCAGACGAGATCGGGCGTGTTCAGGGTGTTATGGCCGTAAGCAACAGCAGCAGCGGCCGGTAGGCCTTATATAGATGACAGTGGCCCTGCTGTGGAGTGTGTTTATTCCTTTACTCTACTTAGGTTGGGCTGCTAAAGGTTAGAAGTGACATTTTTCAGCAGTGACATTTTGTTAGTTAGTGCTGCATTCATAAACATGACGATTGCTCATTCAGTCAGTCTGCCAAATGAAAAAAGCTTACAGCACCTGGTATTCCCAGGCGGTCTCCCATCCAAGTACTAACCAGGCCCGACCCTGCTTTGCTTCCGAGATCGGACGAGATCGGGCGTGTTCAGGGTGGTATGGCCGTAAGCAACAGCAGCAGCGGCCAGTAGGCCTTATATAGATGACAGTGGCCCTGCTGTGGAGTGTGTTTATTCCTTTACTCTACTTAGGCTGGGCTGCTAAAGGTTAGAAGTGACATTTTTCAGCAGTGACATTTTGTTAGTTAGTGCTGCATTCATAAACATGACGATTGCTCATTCAGTCAGTCTGCCAAATGAAAAAAGCTTACAGCACCTGGTATTCCCAGGCGGTCTCCCATCCAAGTACTAACCAGGGCCGACCCTACTTAGCTTCCGAGATCAGACGAGATCGGGCGTGTTCAGGGTGTTATGGCCGTAAGCAACAGCAGCAGCGGCCGGTAGGCCTTATATAGATGACAGTGGCCCTGCTGTGGAGTGTGTTTATTCCTTTACTCTACTTAGGCTGGGCTGCTAAAGGTTAGAAGTGACATTTTTCAGCAGTGACATTTTGTTAGTTAGTGCTGCATTCATAAACATGACGATTGCTCATTCAGTCAGTCTGCCAAATGAAAAAAGCTTACAGCACCTGGTATTCCCAGGCGGTCTCCCATCCAAGTACTAACCAGGCCCGACCCTGCTTTGCTTCCGAGATCGGACGAGATCGGGCGTGTTCAGGGTGGTATGGCCGTAAGCAACAGCAGCAGCGGCCGGTAGGCCTTATATAGATGACAGTGGCCCTGCTGTGGAGTGTGTTTATTCCTTTACTCTACTTAGGCTGGGCTGCTAAAGGTTACAAGTGACATTTTTCAGCAGTGACATTTTGTTAGTTAGTGCTGCATTCATAAACATGACGATTGCTCATTCAGTCAGTCTGCCAAATGAAAAAAGCTTACAGCCCCTGGTATTCCCAGGCGGTCTCCCATCCAAGTGCTAACCAGGGCCGACCCTGCTTAGCTTCCGAGATCGGACGAGATCGGGCGTGTTCAGGGTGGTATGGCCGTAAGCAACAGCAGCAGCGGCGGCCGGTAGCCATTATATAGATGACAGTGGCCCTGCTGTGGAGTGTGTTTATTCCTTTACTCTACTTAGGCTGGGCTGCTAAAGGTTACAAGTGACATTTTTCAGCAGTGACATTTTGTTAGTTAGTGCTGCATTCATAAACATGACGATTGCTCATTCAGTCAGTCTGCCAAATGAAAAAAGCTTACAGCACCTGGTATTCCCAGGCGGTCTCCCATCCAAGTACTAACCAGGCCCGACCCTGCTTAGCTTCCGAGATCGGGCGTGTTCAGGGTGGTATGGCCGTAAGCAACAGCAGCAGCGGCCGGTAGGCTTTATATAGATGACAGTGGCCCTGCTGTGGAGTGTGTTTATTCCTTTACTCTACTTAGGCTGGGCTGCTACAGGTTACAAGTGACATTTTTCAGCAGTGACATTTAGTTAGTTAGTGCTGCATTCATAAACATGACGATTGCTCATTCAGTCAGTCTGCCAAATGAAAAAAGCTTACAGCACCTGGTATTCCCAGGCGGTCTCCCTTCCAAGTACTAACCAGGCCCGACCCTGCTTAGCTTCCGAGATCGGACGAGATCGGGCGTGTTCAGGGTGGTATGGCCGTAAGCAACAGCAGCAGCGGCCAGTAGGCCTTATATAGATGACAGTGGCCCTGCTGTGGAGTGTGTTTATTCCTTTACTCTACTTAGGCTGGGCTGCTAAAGGTTAGAAGTGACATTTTTCAGCAGTGACATTTTGTTAGTTAGTGCTGCATTCATAAACATGACGATTGCTCATTCAGTCAGTCTGCCAAATGAAAAAAGCTTACAGCACCTGGTATTCCCAGGCGGTCTCCCATCCAAGTACTAACCAGGGCCGACCCTGCTTAGCTTCTGAGATCTGACGAGATCGGGCGTGTTCAGGGTGGTATGGCCGGAAGCAACAGCAGCAGCGGCCGGCAGGCCTTATATAGATGACAGTGGCCCTGCTGTGGAGTGTGTTTATTCCTTTGCTCTACTTTGGCTGGGCTGCTAAAGGTTACAAGTGACATTTTTCAGCAGTGACATTTTGTTAGTTAGTGCTGCATTCATAAACATGACGATTGCTCATTCAGTCAGTCTGCCAAATGAAAAAAGCTTACAGCACCTGGTATTCCCAGGCGGTCTCCCATCCAAGTACTAACCAGGCCCGACCCTGCTTAGCTTCCGAGATCGGGCGTGTTCAGGGTGGTATGGCCGTAAGCAACAGCAGCAGCGGCCGGTAGGCCTTATATAGATGACAGTGGCCCTGCTGTGGAGTGTGTTTATTCCTTTACTCTATTTAGGCTGGGCTGCTAAAGGTTACAAGTGACATTTTTCAGCAGTGACATTTTGTTAGTTAGTGCTGCATTCATAAACATGACGATTGCTCATTCAGTCAGTCTGCCAAATTAAAAAAGCTTACAGCACCTGGTATTCCCAGGCGGTGTCCCATCCAAGTACTTAACCAGGCCCGACCCTGCTTAGCTTCCGAGATCAGACGAGATCGGGCGTGTTCAGGGTGTTATGGCCGTAAGCAACAGCAGCAGCGGCCGGTAGAACTTATATAGATGACAGTGGCCCTGCTGTGGAGTGTGTTTATTCCTTTACTCTACTTAGGCTGGGCTGCTAAAGGTTACAAGTGACATTTTTCAGCAGTGACATTTTGTTAGTTAGTGCTGCATTCATAAACATGACGATTGCTCATTCAGTCAGTCTGCCAAATGAAAAAAGCTTACAGCACCTGGTATTCCCAGGCGGTCTCCCATCCAAGTACTAACCAGGCCCGACCCTGCTTAGCTTCCGAGATCGGGCGTGTTCAGGGTGGTATGGCCGTAAGCAACAGCAGCAGCGGCCGGTAGGCCTTATATAGATGACAGTGGCCCTGCTGTGGAGTGTGTTTATTCCTTTACTCTATTTAGGCTGGGCTGCTAAAGGTTACAAGTGACATTTTTCAGCAGTGACATTTTGTTAGTTAGTGCTGCATTCATAAACATGACGATTGCTCATTCAGTCAGTCTGCCAAATGAAAAAAGCTTACAGCACCTGGTATTCCCAGGCGGTGTCCCATCCAAGTACTAACCAGGCCCGACCCTGCTTAGCTTCCGAGATCAGACGAGATCGGGCGTGTTCAGGGTGGTATGGGCGTGTTCAGGGTGGTATGGCCGTAAGCAACAGCAGCAGCGGCCGGTAGGCCTTATATAGATGACAGTGGCCCTGCTGTGGAGTGTGTTTATTCCTTTACTCTACTTAGGCTGGGCTGCTAAAGGTTAGAAGTGACATTTTTCAGCAGTGACATTTTGTTAGTTAGTGCTGCATTCATAAACATGACGATTGCTCATTCAGTCAGTCTGCCAAATGAAAAAAGCTTACAGCACCTGGTATTCCCAGGCGGTCTCCCATCCAAGTACTAACCAGGCCCGACACTGCTTAGCTTCCGAGATCGGACGAGATCGGGCGTGTTCAGGGTGGTATGGCCGTAAGCAACAGCAGCAGCGGCCGGTAGGCGTTATATAGATGACAGTGGCCCTGCTGTGGAGTGTGTTTATTCCTTTACTCTACTTAGGCTGGGCTGCTAAAGGTTAGAAGTGACATTTTTCAGCAGTGACATTGTGTATGTTAGTGCTGCATTCATAAACATGACGATTGCTCATTCAGTCAGTCTGCCAAATGAAAAAAGCTTACAGCACCTGGTATTCCCAGGCGGTCTCCCTTCCAAGTACTAACCAGGCCCGACCCTGCTTAGCTTCCGAGATCGGACGAGATCGGGCGTGTTCAGGGTGGTATGGCCGTAAGCAACAGCAGCAGCGGCCGGTAGGCCTTATATAGATGACAGTGGCCCTGCTGTGGAGTGTGTTTATTCCTTTACTCTACTTAGGCTGGGCTGCTAAAGGTTAGAAGTGACATTTTTCAGCAGTGACATTTTGTTAGTTAGTGCTGCATTCATAAACATGACGATTGCTCATTCAGTCAGTCTGCCAAATGAAAAAAGCTTACAGCACCTGGTATTCCCAGGCGGTCTCCCATCCAAGTACTAACCAGGCCCGACCCTGCTTAGCTTCCGAGATCGGACGAGATCGGGCGTGTTCAGGGTGGTATGGCCGTAAGCAACAGCAGCAGCGGCCGGTAGGCATTATATAGATGACAGTGGCCCTGCTGTGGAGTGTGTTTATTCCTTTACTCTACTTAGGCTGGGCTGCTAAAGGTTACAAGTGACATTTTTCAGCAGTGACATTTTGTTAGTTAGTGCTGCATTCATAAACATGACGATTGCTCATTCAGTCAGTCTGCCAAATGAAAAAAGCTTACAGCACCTGGTATTCCCAGGCGGTCTCCCATCCAAGTACTAACCAGGCCCGACCCTGCTTAGCTTCCGAGATCGGACGAGATCGGGCGTGTTCAGGGTGGTATGGCCGTAAGCAACAGCAGCAGCAACCGGTAGGCCTTATATAGATGACAGTGGCCCTGCTGTGGAGTGTGTTTATTCCTTTACTCTACTTAGGCTGGGCTGCTAAAGGTTACAAGTGACATTTTTCAGCAGTGACATTTTGTTAGTTAGTGCTGCATTCATAAACATGACGATTGCTCATTCAGTCAGTCTGCCAAATGAAAAAAGCTTACAGCACCTGGTATTCCCAGGCGGTCTCCCATCCAAGTACTAACCAGGCCCGACCCTGCTTAGCTTCCGAGATCGGACGAGATCGGGCGTGTTCAGGGTGGTATGGCCGTAAGCAACAGCAGCAGCGGCCGGTAGGCATTATATAGATGACAGTGGCCCTGCTGTGGAGTGTGTTTATTCCTTTACTCTACTTAGGCTGGGCTGCTAAAGGTTACAAGTGACATTTTTCAGCAGTGACATTTTGTTAGTTAGTGCTGCATTCATAAACATGACGATTGCTCATTCAGTCAGTCTGCCAAATGAAAAAAGCTTACAGCACCTGGTATTCCCAGGCGGTCTCCCATCCAAGTACTAACCAGGCCCGACCCTGCTTAGCTTCCGAGATCGGACGAGATCGGGCGTGTTCAGGGTGGTATGGCCGTAAGCAACAGCAGCAGCAACCGGTAGGCCTTATATAGATGACAGTGGCCCTGCTGTGGAGTGTGTTTATTCCTTTACTCTACTTAGGCTGGGCTGCTAAAGGTTACAAGTGACATTTTTCAGCAGTGACATTTTGTTAGTTAGTGCTGCATTCATAAACATGACGATTGCTCATTCAGTCAGTCTGCCAAATGAAAAAAGCTTACAGCACCTGGTATTCCCAGGCGGTCTCCCATCCAAGTACTAACCAGGCCCGACCCTGCTTAGCTTCCGAGATCGGACGAGATCGGGCGTGTTCAGGGTGGTATGGCCGTAAGCAACAGCAGCAGCGGCCGGTAGGCATTATATAGATGACAGTGGCCCTGCTGTGGAGTGTGTTTATTCCTTTACTCTACTTAGGCTGGGCTGCTAAAGGTTACAAGTGACATTTTTCAGCAGTGACATTTTGTTAGTTAGTGCTGCATTCATAAACATGACGATTGCTCATTCAGTCAGTCTGCCAAATGAAAAAAGCTTACAGCACCTGGTATTCCCAGGCGGTCTCCCATCCAAGTACTAACCAGGCCCGACCCTGCTTAGCTTCCGAGATCGGACGAGATCGGGCGTGTTCAGGGTGGTATGGCCGTAAGCAACAGCAGCAGCAACCGGTAGGCCTTATATAGATGACAGTGGCCCTGCTGTGGAGTGTGTTTATTCCTTTACTCTACTTAGGCTGGGCTGCTAAAGGTTACAAGTGACATTTTTCAGCAGTGAACATGACGATTGCTCATTCAGTCAGTCTGCCAAATGAAAAAAGCTTACAGCACCTGGTATTCCCAGGCGGTCTCCCATCCAAGTACTAACCAGGCCCGACCCTGCTTAGCTTCCGAGATCGGACGAGATCGGGCGTGTTCAGGGTGGTATGGCCGTAAGCAACAGCAGCAGCAGCCGGTAGGCATTATATAGATGACAGTGGCCCTGCTGTGGAGTGTGTTTATTCCTTTACTCTACTTAGGCTGGGCTGCTAAAGGTTACAAGTGACATTTTTCAGCAGTGAACATGACGATTGCTCATTCAGTTAGTCTGCCAAATGAAAAAAGCTTACAGCACCTGGTATTCCCAGGCGGTCTCCCATCCAAGTACTAACCAGGCCCGACCCTGCTTAGCTTCCGAGATCGGGCGTGTTCAGGGTGGTATGGCCGTAAGCAACAGCAGCAGCGGCCGGTAGGCCTTATATAGATGACAGTGGCCCTGCTGTGGAGTGTGTTTATTCCTTTACTCTACTTAGGCTGGGCTGCTAAAGGTTACAAGTGACATTTTTCAGCAGTGACATTTTGTCAGTTAGTGCTGCATTCATAAACATGACGATTGCTCATTCAGTCAGTCTGCCAAATGAAAAAAGCTTACAGCACCTGGTATTCCCAGGCGGTCTCCCATCCAAGTACTAACCAGGCCCGACCCTGCTTAGCTTCCGAGATCGGACGAGATCGGGCGTGTTCAGGGTGGTATGGCCGTAAGCAACAGCAGCAGCGGCCGGTAGGCCTTATATAGATGACAGTGGCCCTGCTGTGGAGTGTGTTTATTCCTTTACTCTACTTAGGCTGGGCTGCTAAAGGTTAGAAGTGACATTTTTCAGCAGTGACATTTTGTTAGTTAGTGCTGCATTCATAAACATGACGATTGCTCATTCAGTCAGTCTGCCAAATGAAAAAAGCTTACAGCACCTGGTATTCCCAGGCGGTCTCCCATCCAAGTACTAACCAGGCCCGACCCTGCTTAGCTTCCGAGATCGGACGAGATTGGGCGTGTTCAGGGTGGTATGGCCGTAAGCAACAGCAGCAGCGGCCGGTAGGCGTTATATAGATGACAGTGGCCCTGCTGTGGAGTGTGTTTATTCCTTTACTCTACTTAGGCTGGGCTGCTAAAGGTTACAAGTGACATTTTTCAGCAGTGAACATGACGATTGCTCATTCAGTCAGTCTGCCAAATGAAAAAAGCTTACAGCACCTGGTATTCCCAGGCGGTCTCCCATCCAAGTACTAACCAGGCCCGACCCTGCTTAGCTTCCGAGATCGGGCGTGTTCAGGGTGGTATGGCCGTAAGCAACAGCAGCAGCGGCCGGTAGGCCTTATATAGATGACAGTGGCCCTGCTGTGGAGTGTGTTTATTCCTTTACTCTATTTAGGCTGGGCTGCTAAAGGTTACAAGTGACATTTTTCAGCAGTGACATTTTGTTAGTTAGTGCTGCATTCATAAACATGACGATTGCTCATTCAGTCAGTCTGCCAAATGAAAAAAGCTTACAGCACCTGGTATTCCCAGGCGGTCTCCCATCCAAGTACTAACCAGGCCCGACCCTGCTTAGCTTCCGAGATCGGACGAGATCGGGCGTGTTCAGGGTGGTATGGCCGTAAGCAACAGCAGCAGCGGCCGGTAGGCATTATATAGATGACAGTGGCCCTGCTGTGGAGTGTGTTTATTCCTTTACTCTACTTAGGCTGGGCTGCTAAAGGTTACAAGTGACATTTTTCAGCAGTGACATTTTGTTAGTTAGTGCTGCATTCATAAACATGACGATTGCTCATTCAGTCAGTCTGCCAAATGAAAAAAGCTTACAGCACCTGGTATTCCCAGGCGGTCTCCCATCCAAGTACTAACCAGGCCCGACCCTGCTTAGCTTCCGAGATCGGACGAGATCGGGCGTGTTCAGGGTGGTATGGCCGTAAGCAACAGCAGCAGCAACCGGTAGGCCTTATATAGATGACAGTGGCCCTGCTGTGGAGTGTGTTTATTCCTTTACTCTACTTAGGCTGGGCTGCTAAAGGTTACAAGTGACATTTTTCAGCAGTGAACATGACGATTGCTCATTCAGTCAGTCTGCCAAATGAAAAAAGCTTACAGCACCTGGTATTCCCAGGCGGTCTCCCATCCAAGTACTAACCAGGCCCGACCCTGCTTAGCTTCCGAGATCGGACGAGATCGGGCGTGTTCAGGGTGGTATGGCCGTAAGCAACAGCAGCAGCGGCCGGTAGGCATTATATAGATGACAGTGGCCCTGCTGTGGAGTGTGTTTATTCCTTTACTCTACTTAGGCTGGGCTGCTAAAGGTTACAAGTGACATTTTTCAGCAGTGACATTTTGTTAGTTAGTGCTGCATTCATAAACATGACGATTGCTCATTCAGTCAGTCTGCCAAATGAAAAAAGCTTACAGCACCTGGTATTCCCAGGCGGTCTCCCATCCAAGTACTAACCAGGCCCGACCCTGCTTAGCTTCCGAGATCGGACGAGATCGGGCGTGTTCAGGGTGGTATGGCCGTAAGCAACAGCAGCAGCAACCGGTAGGCCTTATATAGATGACAGTGGCCCTGCTGTGGAGTGTGTTTATTCCTTTACTCTACTTAGGCTGGGCTGCTAAAGGTTACAAGTGACATTTTTCAGCAGTGAACATGACGATTGCTCATTCAGTCAGTCTGCCAAATGAAAAAAGCTTACAGCACCTGGTATTCCCAGGCGGTCTCCCATCCAAGTACTAACCAGGCCCGACCCTGCTTAGCTTCCGAGATCGGACGAGATCGGGCGTGTTCAGGGTGGTATGGCCGTAAGCAACAGCAGCAGCAGCCGGTAGGCATTATATAGATGACAGTGGCCCTGCTGTGGAGTGTGTTTATTCCTTTACTCTACTTAGGCTGGGCTGCTAAAGGTTACAAGTGACATTTTTCAGCAGTGAACATGACGATTGCTCATTCAGTTAGTCTGCCAAATGAAAAAAGCTTACAGCACCTGGTATTCCCAGGCGGTCTCCCATCCAAGTACTAACCAGGCCCGACCCTGCTTAGCTTCCGAGATCGGGCGTGTTCAGGGTGGTATGGCCGTA
The DNA here is from genome assembly GCF_963454915.1 of Gymnoscopelus microlampas. Classification (NCBI taxonomy): domain Eukaryota; kingdom Metazoa; phylum Chordata; class Actinopteri; order Myctophiformes; family Myctophidae; genus Gymnoscopelus; species Gymnoscopelus microlampas. The sequence continues at coordinate 395,624 of NC_139953.1, read as the reverse complement.
AGCAACAGCAGCAGCAGCCGGTAGGCCTTATATAGATGACAGTGGCCCTGCTGTGGAGTGTGTTTATTCCTTTACTCTACTTAGGCTGGGCTGCTAAAGGTTAGAAGTGACATTTTTCAGCAGTGACATTTTGTCAGTTAGTGCTGCATTCATAAACATGACGATTGCTCATTCAGTCAGTCTGCCAAATGAAAAAAGCTTACAGCACCTGGTATTCCCAGGCGGTCTCCCATCCAAGTACTAACCAGGCCCGACCCTGCTTAGCTTCCGAGATCGGACGAGATCGGGCGTGTTCAGGGTGGTATGGCCGTAAGCAACAGCAGCAGCGGCCGGTAGGCCTTATATAGATGACAGTGGCCCTGCTGTGGAGTGTGTTTATTCCTTTACTCTACTTAGGCTGGGCTGCTAAAGGTTAGAAGTGACATTTTTCAGCAGTGACATTTTGTTAGTTAGTGCTGCATTCATAAACATGACGATTGCTCATTCAGTCAGTCTGCCAAATGAAAAAAGCTTACAGCACCTGGTATTCCCAGGCGGTCTCCCATCCAAGTACTAACCAGGCCCGACCCTGCTTAGCTTCCGAGATCGGACGAGATTGGGCGTGTTCAGGGTGGTATGGCCGTAAGCAACAGCAGCAGCGGCCGGTAGGCGTTATATAGATGACAGTGGCCCTGCTGTGGAGTGTGTTTATTCCTTTACTCTACTTAGGCTGGGCTGCTAAAGGTTACAAGTGACATTTTTCAGCAGTGAACATGACGATTGCTCATTCAGTCAGTCTGCCAAATGAAAAAAGCTTACAGCACCTGGTATTCCCAGGCGGTCTCCCATCCAAGTACTAACCAGGCCCGACCCTGCTTAGCTTCCGAGATCGGACGAGATCGGGCGTGTTCAGGGTGGTATGGCCGTAAGCAACAGCAGCAGCGGCCGGTAGGCCTTATATAGATGACAGTGGCCCTGCTGTGGATTGTGTTTATTCCTTTACTCTACTTAGGCTGGGCTGCTAAAGGTTAGAAGTGACATTTTTCAGCAGTGACATTTTGTTAGTTAGTGCTGCATTCATAAACATGACGATTGCTCATTCAGTCAGTCTGCCAAATGAAAAAAGCTTACAGCACCTGGTATTCCCAGGCGGTCTCCCATCCAAGTACTAACCAGGCCCGACCCTGCTTAGCTTCCGAGATCTGACGAGATCGGGCGTGTTCAGGGTGGTATGGCCGTAAGCAACAGCAGCAGCGGCCGGTAGGCATTATATAGATGACAGTGGCCCTGCTGTGGAGTGTGTTTATTCCTTTACTCTACTTAGGCTGGGCTGCTAAAGGTTACAAGTGACATTTTTCAGCAGTGACATTTTGTTAGTTAGTGCTGCATTCATAAACATGACGATTGCTCATTCAGTCAGTCTGCCAAATGAAAAAAGCTTACAGCACCTGGTATTCCCAGGCGGTCTCCCATCCAAGTACTAACCAGGCCCGACCCTGCTTAGCTTCCGAGATCGGGCGTGTTCAGGGTGGTATGGCCGTAAGCAACAGCAGCAGCGGCCGGTAGGCCTTATATAGATGACAGTGGCCCTGCTGTGGAGTGTGTTTATTCCTTTACTCTATTTAGGCTGGGCTGCTAAAGGTTACAAGTGACATTTTTCAGCAGTGACATTTTGTTAGTTCTGCATTCATAAACATGACGATTGCTCATTCAGTCAGTCTGCCAAATGAAAAAAGCTTACAGCACCTGGTATTCCCAGGCGGTCTCCCATCCAAGTACTAACCAGGCCCGACCCTGCTTAGCTTCCGAGATCGGACGAGATCGGGCGTGTTCAGGGTGGTATGGCCGTAAGCAACAGCAGCAGCGGCCGGTAGGCATTATATAGATGACAGTGGCCCTGCTGTGGAGTGTGTTTATTCCTTTACTCTACTTAGGCTGGGCTGCTAAAGGTTACAAGTGACATTTTTCAGCAGTGACATTTTGTTAGTTAGTGCTGCATTCATAAACATGACGATTGCTCATTCAGTCAGTCTGCCAAATTAAAAAAGCTTACAGCACCTGGTATTCCCAGGCGGTCTCCCATCCAAGTACTAACCAGGCCCGACCCTGCTTAGCTTCCGAGATCGGGCGTGTTCAGGGTGGTATGGCCGTAAGCAACAGCAGCAGCGGCCGGTAGGCCTTATATAGATGACAGTGGCCCTGCTGTGGAGTGTGTTTATTCCTTTACTCTATTTAGGCTGGGCTGCTAAAGGTTACAAGTGACATTTTTCAGCAGTGACATTTTGTTAGTTAGTGCTGCATTCATAAACATGACGATTGCTCATTCAGTCAGTCTGCCAAATGAAAAAAGCTTACAGCACCTGGTATTCCCAGGCGGTGTCCCATCCAAGTACTAACCAGGCCCGACCCTGCTTAGCTTCCGAGATCAGACGAGATCGGGCTTGTTCAGGGTGGTATGGCCGTAAGCAACAGCAGCAGCGGCCGGTAGGCCTTATATAGATGACAGTGGTCCTGCTGTGGAGTGTGTTTATTCCTTTACTCTACTTAGGCTGGGCTGCTAAAGGTTACAAGTGACATTTTTCAGCAGTGACATTTTGTTAGTTAGTGCTGCATTCATAAACATGACGATTGCTCATTCAGTCAGTCTGCCAAATGAAAAAAGCTTACAGCACCTGGTATTCCCAGGCGGTCTCCCATCCAAGTACTAACCAGGCCCGACCCTGCTTAGCTTCCGAGATCGGGCGTGTTCAGGGTGGTATGGCCGTAAGCAACAGCAGCAGCGGCCGGTAGGCATTATATAGATGACAGTGGCCCTGCTGTGGAGTGTGTTTATTCCTTTACTCTACTTAGGCTGGGCTGCTAAAGGTTACAAGTGACATTTTTCAGCAGTGACATTTTGTTAGTTAGTGCTGCATTCATAAACATGACGATTGCTCATTCAGTCAGTCTGCCAAATGAAAAAAGCTTACAGCACCTGGTATTCCCAGGCGGTGTCCCATCCAAGTACTAACCAGGCCCGACCCTGCTTAGCTTCCGAGATCAGACGAGATCGGGCTTGTTCAGGGTGGTATGGCCGTAAGCAACAGCAGCAGCGGCCGGTAGGCCTTATATAGATGACAGTGGTCCTGCTGTGGAGTGTGTTTATTCCTTTACTCTACTTAGGCTGGGCTGCTAAAGGTTAGAAGTGACATTTTTCAGCAGTGACATTTTGTTAGTTAGTGCTGCATTCATAAACATGACGATTGCTCATTCAGTCAGTCTGCCAAATGAAAAAAGCTTACAGCACCTGGTATTCCCAGGCGGTCTCCCATCCAAGTACTAACCAGGCCCGACACTGCTTAGCTTCCGAGATCGGACGAGATCGGGCGTGTTCAGGGTGGTATGGCCGTAAGCAACAGCAGCAGCGGCCGGTAGGCCTTATATAGATGACAGTGGCCCTGCTGTGGAGTGTGTTTATTCCTTTACTCTACTTAGGCTGGGCTGCTAAAGGTTAGAAGTGACATTTTTCAGCAGTGACATTTTGTTAGTTAGTGCTGCATTCATAAACATGACGATTGCTCATTCAGTCAGTCTGCCAAATGAAAAAAGCTTACAGCACCTGGTATTCCCAGGCGGTCTCCCATCCAAGTACTAACCAGGCCCGACCCTGCTTAGCTTCCGAGATCGGACGAGATCGGGCGTGTTCAGGGTGGTATGGCCGTAAGCAACAGCAGCAGCGGCCGGTAGGCGTTATATAGATGACAGTGGCCCTGCTGTGGAGTGTGTTTATTCCTTTACTCTACTTAGGCTGGGCTGCTAAAGGTTAGAAGTGACATTTTTCAGCAGTGACATTGTGTATGTTAGTGCTGCATTCATAAACATGACGATTGCTCATTCAGTCAGTCTGCCAAATGAAAAAAGCTTACAGCACCTGGTATTCCCAGGCGGTCTCCCATCCAAGTACTAACCAGGCCCGACCCTGCTTAGCTTCCGAGATCGGACGAGATCAGGCGTGTTCAGGGTGGTATGGCCGTAAGCAACAGCAGCAGCGGCCGGTAGGCGTTATATAGATGACAGTGGCCCTGCTGTGGAGTGTGTTTATTCCTTTACTCTACTTAGGCTGGGCTGCTAAAGGTTAGAAGTGACATTTTTCAGCAGTGACATTTTGTTAGTTAGTGCTGCATTCATAAACATGACGATTGCTCATTCAGTCAGTCTGCCAAATGAAAAAAGCTTACAGCACCTGGTATTCCCAGGCGGTCTCCCATCCAAGTACTAACCAGGCCCGACCCTGCTTAGCTTCCGAGATCGGACGAGATCGGGCGTGTTCAGGGTGGTATGGCCGTAAGCAACAGCAGCAGCGGCCGGTAGGCGTTATATAGATGACAGTGGCCCTGCTGTGGAGTGTGTTTATTCCTTTACTCTACTTAGGCTGGGCTGCTAAAGGTTACAAGTGACATTTTTCAGCAGTGACATTTTGTTAGTTAGTGCTGCATTCATAAACATGACGATTGCTCATTCAGTCAGTCTGCCAAATGAAAAAAGCTTACAGCACCTGGTATTCCCAGGCGGTCTCCCATCCAAGTACTAACCAGGCCCGACCCTGCTTAGCTTCCGAGATCGGGCGTGTTCAGGGTGGTATGGCCGTAAGCAACAGCAGCAGCGGCCGGTAGGCGTTATATAGATGACAGTGGCCCTGCTGTGGAGTGTGTTTATTCCTTTACTCTACTTAGGCTGGGCTGCTAAAGGTTACAAGTGACATTTTTCAGCAGTGACATTTTGTTAGTTAGTGCTGCATTCATAAACATGACGATTGCTCATTCAGTCAGTCTGCCAAATGAAAAAAGCTTACAGCACCTGGTATTCCCAGGCGGTCTCCCATCCAAGTACTAACCAGGCCCGACCCTGCTTAGCTTCCGAGATCGGACGAGATCGGGCGTGTTCAGGGTGGTATGGCCGTAAGCAACAGCAGCAGCGGCCGGTAGGCCTTATATAGATGACAGTGGCCCTGCTGTGGAGTGTGTTTATTCCTTTACTCTACTTAGGCTGGGCTGCTAAAGGTTAGAAGTGACATTTTTCAGCAGTGACATTTTGTTAGTTAGTGCTGCATTCATAAACATGACGATTGCTCATTCAGTCAGTCTGCCAAATGAAAAAAGCTTACAGCACCTGGTATTCCCAGGCGGTCTCCCATCCAAGTACTAACCAGGCCCGACCCTGCTTAGCTTCCGAGATCGGACGAGATCAGGCGTGTTCAGGGTGGTATGGCCGTAAGCAACAGCAGCAGCGGCCGGTAGGCGTTATATAGATGACAGTGGCCCTGCTGTGGAGTGTGTTTATTCCTTTACTCTACTTAGGCTGGGCTGCTAAAGGTTAGAAGTGACATTTTTCAGCAGTGACATTGTGTATGTTAGTGCTGCATTCATAAACATGACGATTGCTCATTCAATCAGTCTGCCAAATGAAAAAAGCTTACAGCACCTGGTATTCCCAGGCGGTCTCCCATCCAAGTACTAACCAGGCCCGACCCTGCTTAGCTTCCGAGATTGGACGAGATCGGGCGTGTTCAGGGTGGTATGGCCGTAAGCACCAGCAGCAGCGGCCGGTAGGCCTTATATAGATGACAGTGGCCCTGCTGTGGAGTGTGTTTATTCCTTTACTCTACT
>NC_139953.1:377500-382500 GCF_963454915.1 Gymnoscopelus microlampas | reverse complement strand
GCTTAGCTTCCGAGATCGGACGAGATCGGGCGTGTTCAGGGTGGTATGGCCGTAAGCAACAGCAGCAGCGGCCGGTAGGCCTTATATAGATGACAGTGGCCCTGCTGTGGAGTGTGTTTATTCCTTTACTCTACTTAGGCTGGGCTGCTAAAGGTTAGAAGTGACATTTTTCAGCAGTGACATTTTGTTAGTTAGTGCTGCATTCATAAACATGACGATTGCTCATTCAGTCAGTCTGCCAAATGAAAAAAGCTTACAGCACCTGGTATTCCCAGGCGGTCTCCCATCCAAGTACTAACCAGGCCCGACCCTGCTTAGCTTCCGAGATCGGACGAGATCAGGCGTGTTCAGGGTGGTATGGCCGTAAGCAACAGCAGCAGCGGCCGGTAGGCGTTATATAGATGACAGTGGCCCTGCTGTGGAGTGTGTTTATTCCTTTACTCTACTTAGGCTGGGCTGCTAAAGGTTAGAAGTGACATTTTTCAGCAGTGACATTGTGTATGTTAGTGCTGCATTCATAAACATGACGATTGCTCATTCAATCAGTCTGCCAAATGAAAAAAGCTTACAGCACCTGGTATTCCCAGGCGGTCTCCCATCCAAGTACTAACCAGGCCCGACCCTGCTTAGCTTCCGAGATTGGACGAGATCGGGCGTGTTCAGGGTGGTATGGCCGTAAGCACCAGCAGCAGCGGCCGGTAGGCCTTATATAGATGACAGTGGCCCTGCTGTGGAGTGTGTTTATTCCTTTACTCTACTTAGGCTGGGCTGCTAAAGGTTACAAGTGACATTTTTCAGCAGTGAACATGACGATTGCTCATTCAGTCAGTCTGCCAAATGAAAAAAGCTTACAGCACCTGGTATTCCCAGGCGGTCTCCCATCCAAGTACTAACCAGGCCCGACCCTGCTTAGCTTCCGAGATCGGACGAGATCGGGCGTGTTCAGGGTGGTATGGCCGTAAGCAACAGCAGCAGCGGCCGGTAGGCCTTATACAGATGACAGTGGCCCTGCTGTGGAGTGTGTTTATTCCTTTACTCTACTTAGGCTGGGCTGCTAAAGGTTACAAGTGACATTTTTCAGCAGTGAACATGACGATTGCTCATTCAGTCAGTCTGCCAAATGAAAAAAGCTTACAGCACCTGGTATTCCCAGGCGGTCTCCCATCCAAGTACTAACCAGGCCCGACCCTGCTTAGCTTCCGAGATCGGACGAGATCGGGCGTGTTCAGGGTGGTATGGCCGTAAGCAACAGCAGCAGCGGCCGGTAGGCCTTATATAGATGACAGTGGCCCTGCTGTGGAGTGTGTTTATTCCTTTACTCTACTTAGGCTGGGCTGCTAAAGGTTAGAAGTGACATTTTTCAGCAGTGACATTTTGTTAGTTAGTGCTGCATTCATAAACATGACGATTGCTCATTCAGTCAGTCTGCCAAATGAAAAAAGCTTACAGCACCTGGTATTCCCAGGCGGTCTCCCATCCAAGTACTAACCAGGCCCGACCCTGCTTAGCTTCCGAGATCGGACGAGATCGGGCGTGTTCAGGGTGGTATGGCCGTAAGCACCAGCAGCAGCGGCCGGTAGGCCTTATATAGATGACAGTGGCCCTGCTGTGGAGTGTGTTTATTCCTTTACTCTACTTAGGCTGGGCTGCTAAAGGTTACAAGTGACATTTTTCAGCAGTGACATTTTGTTAGTTAGTGCTGCATTCATAAACATGACGATTGCTCATTCAGTCAGTCTGCCAAATGAAAAAAGCTTACAGCACCTGGTATTCCCAGGCGGTCTCCCATCCAAGTACTAACCAGGCCCGACCCTGCTTAGCTTCCGAGATCGGACGAGATCGGGCGTGTTCAGGGTGGTATGGCCGTAAGCAACAGCAGCAGCGGCCGGTAGGCGTTATATAGATGACAGTGGCCCTGCTGTGGAGTGTGTTTATTCCTTTACTCTACTTAGGCTGGGCTGCTAAAGGTTAGAAGTGACATTTTTCAGCAGTGACATTGTGTATGTTAGTGCTGCATTCATAAACATGACGATTGCTCATTCAGTCAGTCTGCCAAATGAAAAAAGCTTACAGCACCTGGTATTCCCAGGCGGTCTCCCATCCAAGTACTAACCAGGCCCGACCCTGCTTAGCTTCCGAGATCGGACGAGATCAGGCGTGTTCAGGGTGGTATGGCCGTAAGCAACAGCAGCAGCGGCCGGTAGGCGTTATATAGATGACAGTGGCCCTGCTGTGGAGTGTGTTTATTCCTTTACTCTACTTAGGCTGGGCTGCTAAAGGTTAGAAGTGACATTTTTCAGCAGTGACATTTTGTTAGTTAGTGCTGCATTCATAAACATGACGATTGCTCATTCAGTCAGTCTGCCAAATGAAAAAAGCTTACAGCACCTGGTATTCCCAGGCGGTCTCCCATCCAAGTACTAACCAGGCCCGACCCTGCTTAGCTTCCGAGATCGGACGAGATCGGGCGTGTTCAGGGTGGTATGGCCGTAAGCAACAGCAGCAGCGGCCGGTAGGCGTTATATAGATGACAGTGGCCCTGCTGTGGAGTGTGTTTATTCCTTTACTCTACTTAGGCTGGGCTGCTAAAGGTTACAAGTGACATTTTTCAGCAGTGACATTTTGTTAGTTAGTGCTGCATTCATAAACATGACGATTGCTCATTCAGTCAGTCTGCCAAATGAAAAAAGCTTACAGCACCTGGTATTCCCAGGCGGTCTCCCATCCAAGTACTAACCAGGCCCGACCCTGCTTAGCTTCCGAGATCGGACGAGATCGGGCGTGTTCAGGGTGGTATGGCCGTAAGCAACAGCAGCAGCGGCCGGTAGGCGTTATATAGATGACAGTGGCCCTGCTGTGGAGTGTGTTTATTCCTTTACTCTACTTAGGCTGGGCTGCTAAAGGTTACAAGTGACATTTTTCAGCAGTGACATTTTGTTAGTTAGTGCTGCATTCATAAACATGACGATTGCTCATTCAGTCAGTCTGCCAAATGAAAAAAGCTTACAGCACCTGGTATTCCCAGGCGGTCTCCCATCCAAGTACTAACCAGGCCCGACCCTGCTTAGCTTCCGAGATCGGACGAGATCGGGCGTGTTCAGGGTGGTATGGCCGTAAGCAACAGCAGCAGCGGCCGGTAGGCCTTATATAGATGACAGTGGCCCTGCTGTGGAGTGTGTTTATTCCTTTACTCTACTTAGGCTGGGCTGCTAAAGGTTAGAAGTGACATTTTTCAGCAGTGACATTTTGTTAGTTAGTGCTGCATTCATAAACATGACGATTGCTCATTCAGTCAGTCTGCCAAATGAAAAAAGCTTACAGCACCTGGTATTCCCAGGCGGTCTCCCATCCAAGTACTAACCAGGCCCGACCCTGCTTAGCTTCCGAGATCGGACGAGATCAGGCGTGTTCAGGGTGGTATGGCCGTAAGCAACAGCAGCAGCGGCCGGTAGGCGTTATATAGACGACAGTGGCCCTGCTGTGGAGTGTGTTTATTCCTTTACTCTACTTAGGCTGGGCTGCTAAAGGTTAGAAGTGACATTTTTCAGCAGTGACATTGTGTATGTTAGTGCTGCATTCATAAACATGACGATTGCTCATTCAATCAGTCTGCCAAATGAAAAAAGCTTACAGCACCTGGTATTCCCAGGCGGTCTCCCATCCAAGTACTAACCAGGCCCGACCCTGCTTAGCTTCCGAGATTGGACGAGATCGGGCGTGTTCAGGGTGGTATGGCCGTAAGCACCAGCAGCAGCGGCCGGTAGGCCTTATATAGATGACAGTGGCCCTGCTGTGGAGTGTGTTTATTCCTTTACTCTACTTAGGCTGGGCTGCTAAAGGTTACAAGTGACATTTTTCAGCAGTGAACATGACGATTGCTCATTCAGTCAGTCTGCCAAATGAAAAAAGCTTACAGCACCTGGTATTCCCAGGCGGTCTCCCATCCAAGTACTAACCAGGCCCGACCCTGCTTAGCTTCCGAGATCGGACGAGATCGGGCGTGTTCAGGGTGGTATGGCCGTAAGCAACAGCAGCAGCGGCCGGTAGGCCTTATACAGATGACAGTGGCCCTGCTGTGGAGTGTGTTTATTCCTTTACTCTACTTAGGCTGGGCTGCTAAAGGTTACAAGTGACATTTTTCAGCAGTGAACATGACGATTGCTCATTCAGTCAGTCTGCCAAATGAAAAAAGCTTACAGCACCTGGTATTCCCAGGCGGTCTCCCATCCAAGTACTAACCAGGCCCGACCCTGCTTAGCTTCCGAGATCGGACGAGATCGGGCGTGTTCAGGGTGGTATGGCCGTAAGCAACAGCAGCAGCGGCCGGTAGGCCTTATATAGATGACAGTGGCCCTGCTGTGGAGTGTGTTTATTCCTTTACTCTACTTAGGCTGGGCTGCTAAAGGTTAGAAGTGACATTTTTCAGCAGTGACATTTTGTTAGTTAGTGCTGCATTCATAAACATGACGATTGCTCATTCAGTCAGTCTGCCAAATGAAAAAAGCTTACAGCACCTGGTATTCCCAGGCGGTCTCCCATCCAAGTACTAACCAGGCCCGACCCTGCTTAGCTTCCGAGATCGGACGAGATCGGGCGTGTTCAGGGTGGTATGGCCGTAAGCACCAGCAGCAGCGGCCGGTAGGCCTTATATAGATGACAGTGGCCCTGCTGTGGAGTGTGTTTATTCCTTTACTCTACTTAGGCTGGGCTGCTAAAGGTTACAAGTGACATTTTTCAGCAGTGACATTTTGTTAGTTAGTGCTGCATTCATAAACATGACGATTGCTCATTCAGTCAGTCTGCCAAATGAAAAAAGCTTACAGCACCTGGTATTCCCAGGCGGTCTCCCATCCAAGTACTAACCAGGCCCGACCCTGCTTAGCTTCCGAGATCGGACGAGATCGGGCGTGTTCAGGGTGGTATGGCCGTAAGCAACAGCAACAGCGGCCGGTAGGCATTATATAGATGAGAGTGGCCCTGCTGTGGAGTGTGTTTATTCC
>NC_139953.1:357500-360000 GCF_963454915.1 Gymnoscopelus microlampas | reverse complement strand
ACGAGATCGGGCGTGTTCAGGGTGGTATGGCCGGAAGCAACAGCAGCAGCGGCCGGCAGGCCTTATATAGATGACAGTGGCCCTGCTTTGGAGTGTGTTTATTCCTTTGCTCTACTTTGGCTGGGCTGCTAAAGGTTACAAGTGACATTTTGTTAGTTAGTGCTGCATTCATAAACATGACGATTGCTCATTCAGTCAGTCTGCCAAATGAAAAAAGCTTACAGCACCTGGTATTCCCAGGCGGTCTCCCATCCAAGTACTAACCAGGCCCGACCTTGCTTAGCTTCCGAGATCGGGCGTGTTCAGGGTGGTATGGCCGTAAGCAACAGCAGCAGCGGCCGGTAGGCCTTATATAGATGACAGTGGCCCTGCTGTGGAGTGTGTTTATTCCTTTACTCTATTTAGGCTGGGCTGCTAAAGGTTACAAGTGACCTTTTTCAGCAGTGACATTTTGTTAGTTAGTGCTGCATTCATAAACATGACGATTGCTCATTCAGTCAGTCTGCCAAATTAAAAAAGCTTACAGCACCTGGTATTCCCAGGCGGTGTCCCATCCAAGTACTTAACCAGGCCCGACCCTGCTTAGCTTCCGAGATCGGACGAGATCGGGCGTGTTCAGGGTGGTATGGCCGGAAGCAACAGCAGCAGCGGCCGGCAGGCCTTATATAGATGACAGTGGCCCTGCTTTGGAGTGTGTTTATTCCTTTGCTCTACTTTGGCTGGGCTGCTAAAGGTTACAAGTGACATTTTGTTAGTTAGTGCTGCATTCATAAACATGACGATTGCTCATTCAGTCAGTCTGCCAAATGAAAAAAGCTTACAGCACCTGGTATTCCCAGGCGGTCTCCCATCCAAGTACTAACCAGGCCCGACCTTGCTTAGCTTCCGAGATCGGGCGTGTTCAGGGTGGTATGGCCGTAAGCAACAGCAGCAGCGGCCGGTAGGCCTTATATAGATGACAGTGGCCCTGCTGTGGAGTGTGTTTATTCCTTTACTCTATTTAGGCTGGGCTGCTAAAGGTTACAAGTGACCTTTTTCAGCAGTGACATTTTGTTAGTTAGTGCTGCATTCATAAACATGACGATTGCTCATTCAGTCAGTCTGCCAAATTAAAAAAGCTTACAGCACCTGGTATTCCCAGGCGGTGTCCCATCCAAGTACTTAACCAGGCCCGACCCTGCTTAGCTTCCGAGATCGGGCGTGTTCAGGGTGGTATGGCCGTAAGCAACAGCAGCAGCGGCCGGTAGGCCTTATATAGATGACAGTGGCCCTGCTGTGGAGTGTGTTTATTCCTTTACTCTATTTAGGCTGGGCTGCTAAAGGTTACAAGTGACATTTTTCAGCAGTGACATTTTGTTAGTTAGTGCTGCATTCATAAACATGACGATTGCTCATTCAGTCAGTCTGCCAAATTAAAAAAGCTTACAGCACCTGGTATTCCCAGGCGGTGTCCCATCCAAGTACTTAACCAGGCCCGACCCTGCTTAGCTTCCGAGATCAGACGAGATCGGGCGTGTTCAGGGTGTTATGGCCGTAAGCAACAGCAGCAGCGGCCGGTAGGCCTTATATAGATGACAGTGGCCCTGCTGTGGAGTGTGTTTATTCCTTTACTCTACTTAGGCTGGGCTGCTAAAGGTTAGAAGTGACATTTTTCAGCAGTGACATTTTGTTAGTTAGTGCTGCATTCATAAACATGACGATTGCTCATTCAGTCAGTCTGCCAAATGAAAAAAGCTTACAGCACCTGGTATTCCCAGGCGGTCTCCCATCCAAGTACTAACCAGGCCCGACCCTGCTTTGCTTCCGAGATCGGACGAGATCGGGCGTGTTCAGGGTGGTATGGCCGTAAGCAACAGCAGCAGCGGCCAGTAGGCCTTATATACAGATGTGCCACTTCAAAACTTCACACGTTACTGTTCTTTCCCTGAAAGTCCCCTGAAAATGCATTTTTTTCCTCCCTTTTCTGCCCTTAAAATGCACTGTTTTGCCCCTGAAAAGAAGTTGTCACTACACATCCCCGTTTTTCCCTTCAACAGACATTCATATACATGAGAACAAAAGAATGTGTGTTTAAGAAGGTGTCAGACTCATTATGAGGCGAAAGGTGATTTGACCAGTTGCTCAAATTAATTAGCATCATAAAAGCAGTGATCATCAAAATAATTCAGCATTTTAAATGCCCTTCTTTGTCCCTCTTATTGCCCTGGGAATCCCCTGAAAATTTACTGTCTTGGCGATGGCAGGACATGTGAAGTTTTGAAGTGGCACATCTGTAGATGACAGTGGCCCTGCTGTGGAGTGTGTTTATTCCTTTACTCTACTTAGGCTGGGCTGCTAAAGGTTAGAAGTGATATTTTTCAGCAGTGACATTTTGTTAGTTAGTGCTGCATTCATAAACATGACGATTGCTCATTCAGTCAGTCTGCCAAATGAAAAAAGCTTACAGCACCTGGTATTCCCAGGCGGTCTCCCATCCAAGTACTAACCAGGGCCGACCCTG